>NW_028186432.1:550463-673414 GCF_003343005.1 Rhea americana
GTTTGTTTTTTTGACCTGAAGCTAATCTAGTGGTAATAACCTTTCTTTTTAGGACTCTCAGTTACTTCTACATATAGAGCACTTCATGTACTGCACAACATTTGGCATCAGTTTTTCCAATAGGGAAAGAGAGGATATATTTTTCTATCAATGTAGCAGAGGCATATTGGGAATGACAACAAAAATTGAATATAGTCTAACAAAATATATTCTTGAGTTCCTACTAAACTCTACAGGCTCAGAAAATGTCATGGAAAACAGGATTTAATGATGATTTGCTTTGATTCTTAAACAATATGAAAAGAGGAGTAACCTTTTTTTTTCTGAGGGAAAATTAATTTTCAAATTCTAGACCATCCACATATAGGACATGTAAAAAATAATTGTAATTCATTATTGTAATTTATAAATTTGTCCAGACCTATTCTGGAGACAATTTCATGAGGGTAAATTCCCTGTGAGATACACCTTTCCAGCACAGTGCACATCCCTTCCAAGCAGCTAGCACAGGCACACAGATTCACTAAGCCATCAAGAAYAGACATAAGTTAACAGAGTCAGGGTACAATTCTTTGCACTGAGATGAATTGAATCTTTAGGGAATAATTTTTTTTTTTTATAACCCTGACTATGATACAGCTGCAGCTCTCTATAGGTGGGCAGACTTGTGAACAAAATACAGATTTATTAGCCTCTCTATAATCAATTCCTCATGCAAAGGACATCTTTTGACCTAGCCTCCTGTACCCATCTCTACCCAATATGTATGCAGTTTATTTACAAAAATGAATAGGAGCAAGGAGAAACCATTCACCATATGGGGAGCAGCAGTAAAGCTGCTTCACAGAGTCTTTACTAAATCAGTGGCTTTATCATGGTCTGCAGCTACCTGTTTGATAAAGGCAAAAAAACATATGTGGAGAATCTGTCCAGAGMCATATGAGAGGTTTGCATAGATGCTCTAAGGCTGACTCATGCTCCTTGGACTACACTCTTCAAGGAGGTTCAGTAGAAGAATTGTGTCTGTTCTGCTACGTGTGGTGCTATATCACAATTTAAGGGTCTGGATTTTAGCATTTTTGTACTTATTGTTTCATAGTTGACTCTACTTAGAAACTGGAGGTTGAAGAAGGCCTGTTCACTCCTCTACCTCTTTCCTTGCCAATCGGGGTGTTTCTTTGTGGGCTGTCACCCAGGGGAGCTCCAAAAGACTGAAGGGCTGAAATCATTTTGCTTTGTGAGACTGTCTGTAAAGAGAACTTAGTACGTAGGCTGTGTACACACTCTGTGCCTGTTAACTTGTCAGCTTTTACAAGTCTACTGCATCATAGTGCAGTCCTTGGATCACTGAAGTGATGAGAAACAGCAGCTTCCAAAGGCAGAATGTGAGCTGAACAATGTTGCCTTTGATAAAGACTTTGTGGCATGTTCCTTAGGAAACAAATTCAYACTTGATCTTATTTGCCTCCAAATTGCCTGCTTTTCTTTCAGAGATCTTTGCCAGAAGCCTTATAAAATAGTGATATAAGTGCAAAAGCTGTGCAACAAGTGCATAGAGCTGATCAAGAATAATGCAGAAGAGGGCCCAACAATTTTTTCTAAGGGTTGCATGTACATCATACTTTTTAATGTAAAAATGAAGCTTTTACAAATTTTCTGCTGTCATAGATCTTCATTCTAAGGTCTGTTAGACTCTAGAGAGCACAAATAAGGTGTCAAGAATTACATACTTTTAGAGAATTGCACTGGTGATGTTACTGCTGATCAGGAACTCAAGCTGCAGCAGGAGTTAACAGCAGAAGCAATGAGATTGAATTTCAATCCTTATGGGGTTATTGGCCTTTTTGAAGTCTTTTCACCCCATTTACTTGATGATGCCTCACAAAATACTATTTCTAGAGGTTGTCTTTGACCTCAATTTCAGCTTAATTACTTCCTAGTAACGGAACTTCCCTCATTCGTGCTCTGAACCTGGTTAATAAACACATGCAGTTCTGGTTTTCTTAAATAATTTGCACAATTAGGTTTCTTTGCTGTCATTAGGAATAGCAGTTTGTGTCTGCAAGGGCAATACCCAATAAGAAACATGACACAGTTTTTGTTACTATTGAGTGATCTTCAAAACACTAGGGATCTTGACTTTCTTTCCATTGCTACTCAGAAGTTTGGTTTAACTTCTTGGATATGGCTTCARACTAGAAATGGCAGTTAGACAGTTCTAAGAAATTTAATTTGGTCCAACATTTTACAGGTTTGAGTTTATATGTTTTGAGACTTCAATTTATTCTGAGAAAATAATACTGTAGTTGGAAAAGAATACAAAATAGATAACTTTCATATGAAAATCAGTAAAAGTAATTTTTACAGAGGTCTATTTTTAGCGTGAAACTCTTTAAAAGCAATAAAAGACTTCTGAATTTTCAGGGAACATTTTTCAAGTTATGTCGCACTAGGCATCTGTGAGATAATCACAAGCCTCTGAGGTATAAACACTGATCAGTGTACCCTGACTGTGTGGACATGAAGTAAACAGCTTCCTGAGGAACACTGCCTTGCAGGCTCACATCCACTTCAGAGCCTGATCTTACTTTTGGTTGGTTTTAAAGGTCTAATTTGATGAAGTCACTAATTTTGCACTAGGGTTAAAAGATSTGAGTAAATTAAGATTCAGGCTTGAATTTCAGATTAGGATCATTTTAAGCCTGGAAACCAGAAGGGAAAAGACACTAATTCATTTTAAATAAATAAGTAGAAGTTGGKAAGAGTTAGATAGCACAGCTATTTCTTTCTCTGGTAAGCTTCCTATATCTCTAGCTGGGTTAGCTTTGTAGTTAACTGTCCCAACACCTGTACTGCACCTGAGGAAAGCTATACTCTGCGTGAGGGTAGATAAATTAGATTCATAATAAATGGGCTCGTTCCCTGAAATGCATCCTAGCACTGCTATCCTGCTGCATAAAAAGAACGTATTTAGCAGTGCATATGTCCATCTGACTAAATTATTAAAACAGGCACCTCCAAGAGAAGGAAATTTATCACAGAACAGAATATATTGGCAGCTTTAAGGATGTATTCAGTGAGGTCTGATCCAACATGTAATGAGGTGGATGCAGTATATTTTTATGTGATCTGAAGGGCTTTGATCTGTGAATGTCAATGGTTTGAATGGCTTGACAACTCGGATCAAATCTGCACGGATATTTGCATGCCTGAAGATGCAGACAAGTGTTTAGTGAGCTTTTCTGACTGGTCTTAGGAGGTTTGGCTTCTAACTGCTATTGCTAGTAACCTAATTTATTGTCTTTGCATGCATGTCCTCTTGGTCCAAGAATAAGGGTGTTTGGTCTTCTGTTGAAAAATTTTGCTGTTGGCCTATCTCAGCCAGACTCTCAATACAACCTTGACACACAAGGGTAACCACTTGCACCAACAACTGAATTTCTAAGTCTGAGTAACTGAATTGTCCAATAATTGAGTGGAAGCCTTAGTTAATCATATAAAACAGCGAGAGAGTTTCATATTCTGCAACAYTGGCAAGCACATCAGCCACAGCACAGCTCTAAATGTTCTCTGGACAGCATCTTTTTGGATGCTGCCTGTGGCTGAGCCACAATCCTTGCAAAAATGAATGGGTCCTGTCCCAGCCAGGGACATCACTTGAGAGTGATGCAGCTGCTTTTCAGGGTCTGCCTTGGCATCTGACTGTTGTTCAGCTGGTGACAGCAATAGGCCCTGGAGCCGTCAGAGACCACCCTACACACACGCACACAAACACCAGGAGCAGGGATGGGGAGGCTGCAGAGACAGCAAGGTGAGGGGCTGCTCTGAGGAATCCGGCATTTGGAATCTGCCTCTTATTTAACATTTTTTTTATTCATGTTCTCTTGTGCTCCCTCTAAGCAGTGGCATGTTTGATCAAAGGAAATGCACTGATAAAATTTTTTATGTACATATATATATATATATTCACACGCACATACTGAAATGCCCCTCTTCTGTGCCTGCATATGTAAGAGACAAATGCGTACACATAATGTGAAAACAGGAATAATTTAGTGTTTGATTGTATATTAGCCTTCCCCAAATGTATTCATTAGACATTCAGGAAACATCCTGGTTTTATTACCAAGGGAAGGCTTTTGTTTTTATTACTTTTGTGAGGGAAATTGCTCTGGATTCTATAAAATAYGATCTTCTAACTAAAGAGATTGTTTGTTTTGAATCCTTCAGCATGAAAGAAATTAACATTTCAGTTTCACAGCTTTTTCTGTTGCACAGATTATCTCTAGTTAGCTCCTGTGAAGCAGTAAGTCTTTGTTATATTTATTTGTTTACAAGAACCAATGTTGGGTTCTAGGCACTCATGATAATACACTAGTAGAAGATGTCGGGAAAGCATCCAAAACTATTGGCTCACTTCACTGCAGCTAACACAGAATGCGTATTACCCCATGAAATAACTTGTCTTGCCCGGTGATCCTGAGGCCATCAGCCTATATTTAAGTTGCTGCCCAGAGTACAAAGGAGGAAGATGACCATAAATGCCTTCAGACCTGATTCTCCTTTGCAGTTCCTATGTCTTATTTTCACATCCTTATTCTCTCTTCTTACGCTAGATCCTCCTTTCTCCATTCAATTTCTCTGTTCTTATCCTCACACAAGTGTTAAAACCCTTTGTAATGCCCCCATTCGTGCTGCGCTTACATGTTTCACCCATAACCCTTTAGTCCCTATTCTCTTTCTAGCTTTGCTTAGTCTGGTTCTGACACTCTACCGTTTATTTATTTATTTTCTTTGGTGTTTCTTCCACCACAGAAAGATTCCCCATGAACTGAGAGAGACATGGTAGTATCTCTTTCTTCACCTCTTCCTCCACTGCAAATCAGGAATTATGTGATACCCCTTACACTAGGCTGCAAAGCAGTTCTACACCCTGGAAGGAGTAAATACATCAGGACTTTTGTACCCTTGCCTGTCTCCTCCCCAGTGCTGAATGCTGAGGGAACATCATGGGGAAGAAGTCAAAACTGCTGTCCTGCTTTAATTTTACACCTGCGCTTCTGCAGCTCAGGGAAAGATGTGAGATTAGACACAACTGTGTTTTAGGATGTATTCATCCCTCAGCTTYTTCCCTTTTTAAAGCAGGATGGTGTTAGCTTGACAGTGTCTGCTCACAGCAGATGTAGGTGCTTCTGGGCTGTAAAAGCAACATCCATTTAGATTAAAATCACTAAGTGCAAGCGATAGAGTTGTAGTCTAAGGGTATGCTCTGTGTGAAGTGCTCTGAACTAGATGCCTGATCCAGCATCTAACGACTTACTGGGCAGCTCAGGGGCCTGGAGGTCATCATGTGTCCAAGCAGCTGGGCAGGGCTCTACACTTCCAGACAGATTGTTTTGATTGAAAAGGTGATTGAAGTGCCTAATTCTCTTCATTAACACACATTAATTCATCTCTCTAATAGTCCATGCAGTTTTAAAGCACTAGAGATGTGGAGGGCTCTATTGCTCTACTGCGAACATAGTCTGTCACCTTCAGAGTATTGTAGCCTCTGAAGGATCCCTAAGGGTCCTGATCTCTGAGGCATGTCACCAGCTACTACAGGTTTTGTGTGTAACTGTGTGCTTATGTACACACACACACACACATATATATGTATATTATAATTTAACTTTTCTTACATTTATCAAGACTTTTTCCCTTGAATAAATTTCATACTATAATGCCAAGCTATTCTTCTTTTGATGGCATTCCCAATGCCTTCTATCTTTAATATTTGCAGCTGTCTAACTGTTGCAAAGAAAATTGTCCTAATCACAATGTTTCAACCAGTTATATGTTCTAAATGCCCTTTTCTGTGCCCAGTTAGAGATAGTGAGTTTTTTTTTTTTTTTTTTTCCAGGTATGGGAGAAATGTATAAATATTTTAAGCTTTAGTTTGGGTGTTCCCATGCTGAATTGCATGTACAGCTAAAGGGGCAGTTGTCAAAAAGGAAGCATGAATTTCTGGCTCTAGCTTGTACATTAATATGCCTATTTTATTAGAAAGTTTGTAGCTTTTTCAGAAGCATTTGCTTTTAACCTTTTGGCAGTATTTATTGGTTCCCCTGCTTCATAGAGAAAGCATCCTTCTCTCTGCAGTGCAACAAACAACTTCCAAGCTTGTAACCACCAGGTTTGTTTCCCTTCTCTCCAGCAACAGAACTGTGATGAAGACGCAGTTAGTAATCAAGTGCTTTTAAAAATCGTATTTATTCCTTTAGTCTGATGTGAAAATGAGCTTGCTATGAACAACATTAGATAAACATGTCTCCTGAGACAACCGACACAGTAAAAGGACAGGTACTGTTTAAGGAGGACCTAGTGAGCTGAAAAGAATGACAGYACAAGAAACTCATTTAATTTGACATAGCTATGAATATTTAACATTTTATAAGGAAATACAGGAGTGCAATCAGCCTTATTCATTCTGGTGCTCTAGGGAGTACAGACTGTCTTCCATGTGTTGTCAGTGTAAACATGAGAGATTGAGGAGGATGGGGAAGAAAAGCAGCTCATGTAAAGATTGTCCAGCCTTTTTAAAACAAACTTCCTTTAAAAATTGAATTTCCAAAGTCTTTACATTGGGTAGTACAATACTGAGAGCTGGATCAYATATGTTTGTAATAGGTACTCTAGTTTTTAATACAGGTGAAARTAGGTTTTTCTCTGTTTACCCTTATTACTTGCATTCTCTGGCTCTAAAAGTCTTCTCTGTGGTCTATGAGCAGAAGAACAACAGAGATAGAGCATACTGAGATGTCTTGGACATCCTGGGTCTCACTGGAGAACCACAGCTCCCACTATTTTCGGAAGCTGAAAGCATGGATGAAAGAAAAAAAATCTCAAAATGTTTCAAACCATAGTCATTTCTTAAATACTACTATATCTTTGTACTACACTTGAGAAAAACAATGGCTTCATAAATTACTCTGTGTCCCCATTACTCCTCACAGACAAGAGGTTTTTGCAGTGCCTGTTTCTGATCACAGCTTAAATGCATGTTCTTTGACTTGTGGTCTTCCATTCATTGATGTTTCTCAAACAGCTACCATTTTCTCTCTGATTCCTCTTGTAAGAAGATATTGGCTCATTTTCTCCTTCCTTCTCCCCAGTGGAACTAAGCACAAATAGAGGCTGAGAGGAACCCAAAGTAGTTCTTATTATAACAATGCTACTCTGCGCAGCATCTCTAAACTTCCTCTTCCTTYTCTCTTTGAATGTGCCTACCTGGAGCATCTATGTCCTTACTCATTACACACCCTGCAAAGGCTCCTGAGGACTCAGCCAAGAGCTAGGAAGAAACAGTTCCTCCCTTGTGCATCCACTTTGGTGGCCCAAGTCTTGGGAAGTGGGAACAGGATGTGATCAATCTCCAGCTTCATGTGGAGCCCTGTGTAGAAGGCAGAAGTCACACACTGCATTTTTGAGGATGGGAGCATTTCTGATCCTTTCAGCATGTACTTTTTTTTTTTTTTTTTCCTGCATCAAACTTTCCTATACCCCTCAAATTCCAAGTAAAATCAAAAATTCATGCTGTCTTGTTTGTGGGTTTGCTGTATGAATTATTGCTGCTTTTCTTCTTTTCCACCCCCAAAAAATTTGCTGAAGTCTTATTAATTTTTTTTAGAAAGGCCAACAATACTTCTGCCAGTATACTTACTCTTCACTATGAAAAACACCACCTGGTGTTGTTTCTTTTGCCCTGCACACTCCAGTCCTGTGATACAATCTAACTCCTTTCAGAGGTCTGAGATTCTTCCTATTAAGTGCCTGCCCTGTCCTTGGCAAGCCTAATAGTTTGCAGTCATTTTAACTACAGATGCGTTCTAASTGCTTTGTGAGTGGGGAGAAGGATCTTTTCTTCGCACAATTTACAATGCAGATTATGGAGATTATTGATGGATTAATTCCARTTTGCCACCTTCACACTATAATGTGGCAACTGTTAGCAAATACTGACTTTATTTATGGTGATGGGTGTAGTTTTGATATACACAAGGGTATGGCCAAATGATTTTCTCCTCCCCCTAGAGTACTTCCATTCGTTTATTTGCAAAATTGTAACTATTCCTTTCCAAGTCAGAGATATATAAGCTTGAAAGCATGTGGCCATTGCCTAAGAGATACGAAGAAAGTGAAATGGATCATAGACAGCTTAAACAGATGACCTCGTCCTAGATATGGGCTCTTGCCTGTCGTATGCTAAAGTTCTCTTCTTGTGACCYGATTAATGTAAACTGATTTCACCATATTATCCGTGACAAATCCTGTCTAAGGGGTACCTGTCCCCAATCTCTCATAATTACCATCTCCCTAGATATTGAAAAGAACATTTCCTCTTCCTCCCAAATGTTTTTTTAAGTGACAATTACAAAGCAAACCARGACTTATATAATTTCACAGACCTGTTTCAGTGCACCTACACAAATGGTTCAACTGACACAAGTGTGGGGTTGTAGCCCAGTGCAGGGAAGGGCAGGAGCCACTGCGGCAAACCCTGACCAGGGCAGTGGGGAGCTGGATCTCCCTTACGCTGCATCTGGTGCCGATGAAGTTGCAACATAAGATTACAGCCTAACAACAACCTCTCCAAAAAGGGGAGCCCCTGCTGCATAACAAGCSTGTATCACATTTTTCAATAGCGACCTTATTCTACACGGCAAGGGTCAAAATTTAAAAGCGAGTTTCATCAGCAATGCTTTTGTGTCTTACCTTTATTGCAATGACCGCACATGGAGCATATGCAACCCCTTGGATTTTGGTGGTCACTGAGAGYTTTCTGTACATAGAAAGGATCACAGGCAGAGGCTGCCAAATGGGATGAGATCCCATTTTCTGATCAGCTGGCAGCCCGGTACTGCTGCTTACAGGCATATTATGGAAGCTAGTGCTGTATCTTCCATCARATTACAAGAATTGGTGAAGGATTGCCAAGATAGTCTTTTTATTCTGATTAACATTGTGCTGAAACAGATGGTCATTAAACAATAAGTTTGTTTGTTTGTCTTTAAATAGATTGCATGGATCTCAAATAGCACTCTAGCACTCAGTGCAAGAAATCCACTTAACTGTGAGAAACTTCTGCACATGTTGTACTTTCTGATCAAGAAACACTTCTGTAGTTCATAATTATCACTCTAGGCTTTTGATAACTTACTAGAACCTTTTGACTAATAAAATGAGGTGCAGGCTTTTTTCACAAGGAGAACAGTTAAAGATTAGACCAACTTATGAAGAGAGGGGAAAATGATTGTTCATCACTTGGAATCTTTAAGTCAAGAGATTATCTTTATAAAAGATATTTTCTGTATCAGTTAATAGTTTGAAGACTGATGCAGGAACCACTGAGAGGAATTCTGTTACTGAGGTTATGCAGAAAGTCAAACGAGATGGCCAAAACGATCCCTCCTGGTCTTAACCTATCAATTAAAAGGCATTAAATTTCACTCACTGAGTTGGATGTGTGATTATGTAAAATAGAATACAAGTATCTCTTTGCTTGTAAGGAGAAAACTAGGAAAGAATAACTTGAGAATAAAAATATACCATTCTTCTTTTAGAGTACCTGCAAAGTTATTTTGGATCCTCTTAARGTCAACGTAACTATCTTGGTTACTCCAGCTGGGATGAATGCTTGGAGTGGTATAAATTACAGATATGTAACTGATTCCTTGGTCTGAAAAAAATGTTTCACTATGTTTAAAATTTGTTCTGCATTCATTTGAAGRATGGACAAGGAAAGATTGTTCTGGAGTTGAAGTATTTTACAAAAGTTCTCCTTCATGTTTCCTGTATGATATTGGCTTTTGCTTCTAGATAAGGATTTTTATAATAATGTGTTGGAAAATAGAGCTTCTGTGCTGCCTTTGTCTCACCACTAATATCAAAAATCCATTTTCCTCTACTGCACTATGAAAAAAAAATCCACTCTCTGTTGGGTCTCTGAACCTAAAAATTTGAGAATAGAGTTTCCCTATGATAAGATGCAGGAAACAGAAAGAAAGCATATTCAATTTCTCTGTTGGCTGAAACTACTTTAAAAAACCACAGGGATATGTGGGTGGGGGATGTGARAAGGATATTTTTTACTATGTGTGTGTAAACAGTCTTTCAGTGATTCGTAAAGAGCTGTGCTGAACAGCTCCCAAGATATAAACAATTTTTCCTAACATCTCCAGCGTTTGAAAGCTGATAGGTTCAGCTCCTGATAACTGTTTTCACTGGTAAGGCCAGGACCAAATGTTTTTTAAGCTCTCTTTCAATCCATGTAATTGATTGACAGCCATTGATTAAATAGTCATGTGGACTGATGCCGACTCCTTTACKTTGGAAAGGGGTGGGCAGGAAGTGAAAATTGCTGGTGTCTAGATGTACATGCTAAATTGTATTGTCAATCAGATGGTCAAAGACTTTAGGATGTTATCTGTCAGACTTGAGAAGGGGAATGATGTTTGTAGTAAGTAAAATCATTCTCGACATTTCAAAAGCATGTTGATTTCTTTTTGTCTTGCTCTACTGTCCTAGTTTTAACYTTTCTTGGATGTGGCCACTGTATCTGGCTTTGCAGGTTAAAGATCATTTCTGCCACAGAAGTTATGAGTTAAGCTAATTCTTTGAGTTGTTACTGTTGAACTTGTATGAATGTGGCTGTAAGGCTTTACAATATCACTTTATAAACAAATTATGTACTCTGTTGCAGTGCTGGAAGTGCTGTGTTATTGAAAGATGCAGCTACTCAACAATGCAGCAGTTTTGAAGGGTCAGTGAGTGTGAAGTTAGTCATTTATTGTCATGGTGTCTCATGTATTTTCTAGATCTAAGATGGTAACAGGCTTAATGTCTCTTTTCAGAGGTGAGAGCCATGGGTTAGCAAGATGATCACTATCTAAATAAAGCAAGACTTCTGTGGTTCTTCAAGTGACAATGGAATTTCTCTGGAAGTAGAAATGACAGCAGGTGTAGCACTGCCAGGATAGCTAGAACAATTGTGTTGACTCACTGTGATGAACTTGTGCAGGATCAGAGAATGGGGAAAGCCTGAGTGAAGAAGAGGAATAGAAGTGGTTTTTCTTATCTTGGAGAATGAACAGTAAAGAAAGAAATTGAATTCACTGAGAAGCTCCTAATCTGGAAAAGAAGCAGTATATATTGGTAATGGTCACTGGAGAGAAGAAGCTACTGTGGGAATCCCAGAGGACTCTGACTTAAGATTAAAAGGCATTAAGAGAAAACAGAGAGCACACTGTCCTAGCRTGGTGAGAACCCACCACACCACAGCCTCATGAGAATCCATTTTGAGACTTTTTTTGTCATGGTTGTGTCATGTTTGTGTTTTCTTTTGGGAATCAACATGAGCAGAAGTTTAGCTGGTGGAAGATTTTTGGAGCGCACTGATGAAGTTCATTGATTTCTGCTTTTGCAAGCAATATTTTGCTTTCAAGTCAGACTCTGAAACACTAGTCCTGGAGTCTTTTATTAATTCCTTATGTCACTAAGAGATATCTTATCTGTCTTGATGCACTGACATTTATTTTATAAGGCACTGACATGATTAGAGCTTTGATTTGATTTCCTAGCCAAAATGCTTGGCCCAGGATTCCCCGGAGTTATGAAGTTAGCTTCTTAGGATCATGTTTTAGTCATCTAATAAATGGTATATTTTTAAAAAATTCATACTGCGAAGTTCAGCAGAGTTACTAGTTTTTCAACTCTTTTTCAAATAGATTATTTAATTTAGTGTCTAAAAAGTTTACTTACTATTGGAATTCTTAGTCTTACTTCCAAGAGGGGCCCTTCAGGACTGCTCTGTCTAATCTCAGTAAAAGCTGGATATGCTGCAAAATACATGGGTGATTGCTCTGGCCATGGTCTTTCCTTCTCTGTTTTACTACAGTGTAACTCCTTATATGTGACATCTGCAGTTTTCCCTTTAGGCATATAGAGTCCCCCAGGGAGGCAGGAGCTAGAGAGCCCAGGAAAAGTACAGGTGACAATAAGGGATCTGAAATTTGCAGTAAAATCTGTTTCATGAGCCTCTCCCAAAAGACTATGTGTTGTCCTATCCAGTCATTCTTAAAAATATCTTCAAAGCATTCCATACAATTTTATTTGACTTCTAGAGGCCAAACTTGCTATTTACATATTGGCCGAGTAACTTGGTTTTCCTAGTTGTGTGTGGTTTCTTGGACTGCACCTGATGTGTTTCCACTAGGAGTAAGGAGTAAATAAGGACACTAACTATTCCAGGGCAAGGGTATAAAAATATACTTCTGTTTCTSTCCAGAGTAAAATACTACATGACTTTTCAAAGTTATGCCTTTTCTCACACTGGAGTGTTTACAAAATATCAGAACATTTAACTCTTCAGATCTAGGGTGTCTAAAAAAAGAGTTGTAATTTACATCAACTGCAAAAGACTTCAGAATCAGTCCATACACATTTAATCTGGATGTGGGAAGGCAGCCTGTCACCCTACTTGTGCTTCAGTGCTTTAACTAATCTTTAAAGAGCAGGGATTAAGAAAAAAGATTTCCCTGTGAATAGGTTAGCCCTAGCTGTCTGCTGCACAAGTTTGTCCGTGTTCCTCGGTTCTGTACAGCGCTRGTCACTGTCCGCAGACAGGATACTGGACTAGGTGAACCATGAGTGTGACCCAGGGTCACAATTTCTGGGTAAACTTCTACTGCAAAATTTTACTGCTTTCTTGGTTTTCATTTTCTTCTGAAGGCATTATAAATTGGTTCCTACATTGGTATATAGTTACTGGTGTGTAGTTATTTGAATGAGTTGGGTTTTGCCTCCTCTGATTTAGTCAGTACTTGTCTTTTCCCTGGCTTTGTCCAGAAGACAAAGGAAGCAGAAGAAAGCATACATGTTTGTGTCTAGAAGGATGTGGACAGGAATCCATCAGTAAGCTGGAAAGGCTAATCAAACCTCCTGGATTCTTCTATCTTAATTTAGGTTTTATTTAGACGTTTTAGTACCATTCAGTACACAGGCAGAGCTACTCTGGAGGCAGCATTAAAAATATTTAACCTAGAAAACCTCTGCACATTCTCTTTGGCATTTAAGTTACTAAAATATATCAAAGGAGATTTTTTCCCCTAATACAGAATAGCTTGAATGGAACTAACAGTGTTACTGTATCTCTTTTTCCCTCTATAGATATATATGAGTTCCATAATAACATTCCTGGCATTGGTACCACCTCAGAGCTCTTTACAGCTGCAGCTTGTGCATTTTGCAGTACAATTTCTCTCCTCTTCCCTTTCCCCTAGCTTCCCCCGCCCCCAGAGAACAGACACGCTTTCCACCAGCAAATGTTGAGTGTAGCTCCTGAGGATTTAGCATGTCAGGCTGTGTCTACACAGCTTAGGTTTCTATTATTACGCAATGGCTTAGAAGTCCGTGGTGCTTTGCCACATAATCACAGAGCCAATCTGTATTAGGACCAGGAGTTCGGTTGCCTCTTTCAGCACCAACTATTCTCCTCCCACCCACTCATCCTGATGCTCTTACTTGCTTAGTGATGTCTTTTTGTACCCTTCTTTCTTCTGGTTTCTGATTTTCCCCCCTTTCCTATGCTATATATTTGTTTATTTCAGAAGTGAGGGGTCTGACTAAGTTGTGCCTGCACAGATTCCTATGCAGCATTAAGTATTTGCTGTACATTGCATCGTCAGAAGAGGTAAGAAGAAATTCCTGAAGCTGCCTGCTAGTTCTTTCAGGTTTTCTCTCTCTCCCCCCCCGCCTCTCTCTTTTTTTTTTTTTTTTTTTTTTTTTGTGTGTGTGTGTGTGCACATTGCTTGTCTTACAAGCTGTGCAGGCTCTGCCATCTAGAGCACTTTGTGAGATCACTCCAGTTTGCTGTTTTTCCTTTATTCCATCTCTGCGTGAGCCTATGTGTGTAGCTCCCTATCTCTCTTCTCCCCCCACCACCACACATCTCGCCCCCCTCCCCAAAACACACACACACACACACAGAAGCTGGGCTTGCTAGTGTGAACTTGAAGACTTGCAATACCAAAATGCATGTGTTACCTTGGCATGCACTAGGATCAGGATGCTTGAAAAGTCTGCAGGCTGCTTAGTCTTCCAAGACTGAGGTTTTTAAATCAAATGAGAAAAGAACAAGTTATTCACTTTTTTCTTTTTCTTTTTTATTTCTTTTCCTTTTTCTGTGCTTTGGATATTACTGAATAAGGAGTCTCGGGGATTCACTCACTTGGACTTCACTGAATCAGGCTGCATCTGACAAACATTCTAGTCTGCATTTTGGTTACCTGGAGATCAACCAGGATTTTTCAGATTGTATCTTCTTTTGAAAAAAAGGATGCATGGCATAGAAAGAAGGTCTAAGTGCCCATCTGAGATTATTTCACCGAACCTGGGATAAATGTTACATCTCAAAGGTAAGTGCTAAGGTTTTTTCATATATATATATAAACTATATAGCCATAATCTTGTGCACTATATGTAAACTATATATAGACATGTACACAAACCATATTTATATATAATTACCTCTTTGATGGCAAGATAATGTTGCTATGTATTTTAAAAGCATTAGAGGAATATGTAACTTTATTCTCCCGTTAGTGCTAGCCTAGATAAGAATGTTCCTGTAGATAAATGTATCTCAGTTTAGTTTCTGGTTCTCTCTTGGCATGGAAAGGCAGTTCAAAAGGAATTTTCATATTTTTAAGAGCTGATAGAATTTTTTTTAAATGACAATTTTGAAACAGTTACTGAAAGAGGTTTGAAAGAAAGATTAATAATTTGTTTTCTAATATAAGAAAAACTGAGAAATAAAATAGAAGTATGAAAGTAATTTCAGCTTTTTGGAAGAATTAATAAATCCTGCAAAGCCAAGGAAGAACTTTGCTGGATAGATCAACTCTGCTGTATCTAAAAACATATAGTAGAAAAGCAGAGACCTTGGCAAATGTCATGTGGAGAAATGGAAGATGAAGGAAAAGATAGAGAAGGGAAGGAAATAAGGAGTGCTGAGGGGCAGCAGGCACTGATTCAGTTTGTCACAGAGATTGGTATTCTTGGTAAGGTGATGCCATAGGTGATGGACATCCAGAATTGGCAAGGTGGGCAAGTGGGGGTTGGAGTACTCAAGCAGGTATACGCTATGTCATGTCTGTCTGACATCATCAGATATATAAGCTCTCTGCAAGATTAAGTGTACTAAGAATTTGGGTGGGGAGAGGCATCTAAACGGCGCCATAGGATGAGATGTAGGAAAACAGAAACTGAGTCTCTTCCTGTCTTGCATGGACRCATGCACATCTTGCGTTCCAAAACAAACGCATGACTTAATAAAATAGCAAAGAAACTTATGGGGAGAGCTGAAATCAGTGCTTAGGTCGACAAGTCCCAGTATAATGGGTCAGTAAACTGGAAACATAAAGTGGTCAGTTAAAGTAATGTATGCAGGGAAGGCTCTTATATTGGATAAATCCTTCCTATCCAAAGGAACAAGAATTATTTTTGCTGGGTCTCATCTGGTYTTTTTGGGGCAGTGCCACAGAGATATCAAAAAGAGTAGGGTTTATTTTATCTTCTCCGTCATGGAGATTAATAGGACAGAATAACTCTGTTTATAAGAAATAGGCTTTGAGGCAAACCATAAACATAAGTTCAGTGAAGTCCCATCTGATTAAATTGCCACCTCAAAACTTAATTATACATTGCTCACTGTGAATAAGTCCAGCAGATGCCACATAATTGCCATCAATATTTCCTATTTCTTGKGTGCGGGGTATCAATTTTCTTCTGGTCCTCACTATATATGGAGTGTGTGCTAAAGCAAATACAAGCTTGTGGTGAGAGGGGAGAYGGACTGATAATTACTTTTACTCTTTTGCAGCGTTGCAGTGTTTCAGACTGGTTACAGTTGCAGTGTTTACAGCTTGCCCTGGGTTGATGGTTAGTTTGCATTGCCTACAGACCRCCACTCGAGCACAACAGAGTGCTTTTTGCATGCGTTATGTTTGTAACCGGCTTGTCATGGCAGTGCAAAGCAAATCTCTAGCTCTTCACTGAATTTGCTACTAGTTTGCAGAGGGTTGGGGGTGCAGTCATCAGTAAACAACAATGCTAGGAGGGAAACACGGGAAGAAAAGGTCATCATACTTTTTTTTTTTTTTTTTTTTTTTTTAAAAAACAATGAATCCCAGGAAAGATCTGCATCATCTCCCTGTGTACATCCAAGTATTGGAACCAGAGCCTACCCCCATCTTCCCAGCACAGGTCTGTTTTTTTGGGGGCTTTTTTTTTTTTTTGAGTGACTCTAGGCCCAAGTCCCTGAATCATCTCTGCCTCCCACCAGCAGGCAGACAGCCCCCACGTGAGGAAAAGAAACATGCTCTGTCCTCAGAACCACCATTTGCTGCTGCCCTCTATTCCCACACTGCTATTTATGGTATTAGCACTTTTTGTTTAAATTTACATGGAACATAACTGCTGATTTTTCCCCAAGGGAAAGTTTAAATGGCATAGGTAGTCTTGCCCCTGCAGCCCCTGCTCTGCCTGCTGCTCAGCTGGATCAGAGCTGCCAGCTCCCTGGCAATCCCTTTCGAAGGGCTCTCACTTGCCCTCTTTGCAGAGGACTCTGGCCACAGACTGAAGTTTGCAATATAATGGTACCAGGTTTATCTGATGCTTTTTGTTATTTTTTCTTGTGAGTGAAAAAAAAAAAAAAAAAAAAAAAAAAAAAAAGGCTGATTCAAAAATATTAAGGTTTAAGTGGTATTAGGCACAGGCGAGGATATATTTCAGATGATTTAGAGTGTATTTAACTCCTTTGTGAGGCACTACAAAGTGACAAGCCTGGAGGCTGCACTTGCTATTGATCCACATAGAAGGGAGGGAGGTGGTGATGGCAGTGCCTGTTCACTCCCACACATTAAACAAATACCCCYTTTTGCATTGCTAATGTATTCTAGTCTTGACCTACAAAGATCACCTGTTGGAGCAAAAATATAGTTTGTTCCAAGTCATCTGCACTCGGTCATCATCCTGGCCTGAACATTCAGCCTTGCTTGCTTGAGGTTTGTTGTAGTGTGTTGTCATTTGTGTGTTTTTATGGAGACAATAACTGTCCTCTCCATGCTGGAGAAGTACTAACATAATTTATGAAAGGCAGAAAGAAGCCTTCTGTAGCTCCTTCAAGCCAATACTGATCGCCATGAAAGCAGTGGCCCAATATCAGATGGGCCATTGCTGTATCCCTTGTCTATTTGCCTTAACCATGTAGGTTCCAATTACGACAACTGGGATTTACTCTTTCTGAGTCTAGAGTCTGTGTGTGCTCACAGACTGCTGAACTGCTTCCAGTTATCAATAGAAACTTAAGCTGAAAGATAAGATAGCGTCTGGGTGTGCAGGAATAATAAAAAACCCCACAGATCACCAGGCTTACCCCAGAGAATTGCAGCATTTCAGTGAAGGGGCAGCAGTCCCTCTCCTGCCTGCCCACCTCCGCCCAGGGCAGGCAGGAGGGAGTGCTGCTCATAAGCAGTATGTCTGCTTCCAGGAACTCAAACTGTCTTCTGTGCAGAAGGCTGCCAAAACTTTGTATGAAATTAACAGACGTAAATATATTATTAAAAGRGCCACAGTGATGCTGCATGGAAAACTGGAAAAGGGGGATGTAATCTGGAAGTGTTTTTGCTTCCCTAGGAGCAGCAGTTTGCTCTGTCTTTCTGTCTGTGTTTCTTTCAAAATATTTGCATAATAGTATTTCCAAATTTTCTTTCTTCCTTGTCATTCGTTCTGTCCTGCCCCTGATTTAGGTCTCTGATGACATCCTTACATTCATGCAAAAAAAATTGTGACAAACCCAGGATTCCAATTTCAGACTATGAAATGAGCAGTGGCAGCAAATAAAATGCTCAAAAGCCAGAAAGTATTATTTTTTGAAAGCATAGGAGAAAAGAAAAAGAGGAACTACCAGGGTCTGGTCTATGCAGAGTCCCTATTGACCTATAGAGAAGGCAGAGCTGAGTGGGATTTTTTCAGTGAAATATCTTCTTGCTTTTCTTAGAAAAATAAAGATTTGTCAGAACAAAACCTGTCTGGGAAATAGTAAGGTTTATGAATTTCCTGGCTGAGTAAAATGTAGGGAGCAAATTGTCACAACATCCTTTTTTTTTCCTCTTGAAAAAGGAATTAGATCATTCCTTTCCAGTTTCCATTTTTTATATCAAAACTGAAAATAATTCACATGAAATCTGATCTTAATAGGGGCCATACTCAAATCCCATTTTGTTAAATGACAAAAACAAATGTGTCAATCAACATGAAACAAAACATTCCTACTATAGGAGGAGGCTTGCATGCTTTTAACCACAGTTTGGGTGAAGGCAACTGTCCTCACTTTCATTCCCATTCGTGGGATCAAGCCCTACTTGGAAATCAACTTGGCCAAGCAGGACTGTGCCAGCAAGTTCTGTGGGATGTCAAGGTCTCTGGTTGTCTGTTCTCAAAATCTTCCTCCAGCTTCAAAAAAATTATGTACTGAGAGGCTAAATAAGAGTAGGCTGGAAAAGATGGCTGCTGTGACAGGTACAATAGGGCATTTAGGAGACTTTGTCTAATAGCTCCTCGAGAAGCAGCTGGTCTCTAATTCTCTAGCAGATGTTGTATGATCACTGTGATGTGATGGAGAGAGTTAAGACAAGGAGAGGACCCTGGAACAGCAGTAAGGCCAGGGAACTGGACTCCAGTTGGTTAAAGTGAGAGGCAGGGCTGAACAGCATCAAAAGCCTGGATTAATGATGAAATCAACAGGAAGTGAATGCCGATTGAAAGCTCCTTCTGCACTTTAACAGAGCTAACATTATGCTGAAAATACCTAAAAACCACATGTGTGGAACCAATGCAGGAAAAAATCAATGTGACTCACCTGAAGCCAAAGGAGACAGGTCAGGGCTGAGGATACTCTTTTATGCATAGAACTGAGCTGAGTTGCTGCAGCTGTTCAGTGATGATTACAGAATTTGAATCGACTTTGCTGGGAGAAGGATAGACTTTGGAAAACCTTGGTATGATCAAGCCACATAGACTGTAGGAATCCAAAACATGTGATATTGGAGGAAAAACTTACATTACTGAGGAAATAAAGAATTCTTCCTCTCTCATCCTTAAAGTTGCAGTTTGCTTTGACAGACTCAGGAGCAAGAGAAGTCAAAATGGCACCAGATGCAATAGATTTTCTCTATGTCTAAGCTTGTGAGAGAAGCTTCAGCATACTTGCTAGTCAGAATGAGTAATCCTTCTTTTTGTGCTGCTAAGGGTAAAAATTAAGAATGGGTAAGGAACAAAGGATGCCTTAAATGCACCTCGTCCTCTGTGGCAGTGGCAGGACGGATAGGTTGCTGTATCAGTGAAAGAGCAGCACCTGTGAACATGTACTAGAAAGGAAGAACTGACTATACCAGAATTTATTTTAGATACTTGTGTTAACAGCCTAAAGAAATAATGTATCTGCCCTTTTGGTACAGAATGAAAATGATGAGCATTCAAACAGCAAAAGGGAAAACTGAGAGAAAAAAAATGCTTGTCATGGCTCTCTCAGCAGTCTATGTCTGGTTTGAAAGCAGCCAACAACAAACATCTGCCTCCTCAAAGATAAAAATCAAACCTTCCCAATCATTTCAGTAGCCTTTGAGCTCTTCCTCCCTGTGAATATTCTTGTAACTAGATAAATACATGCAACAGTCAAAAAGCACTGCAAAGTTTGTGTGTGAAACAAGTGCACTGGATTAAAAAAAAAAAGGTCAGACTGTATTGACAGAACATTTGTTTTCGGGACTGAGACTGTCTTGATAGGTCTCCACAAATGATGGTCAGTTGGTATTTTTAGTGAGTTATCCCAGGTGAGATATATAAGTGAATATTATCATTGCTGCTGCCAGATATTTTCTGTATACTGGTCTTTAAATAAGAGTACAATAATCATTCCTTGCTCTCCAAATTTTCACCTCCATTTTCTCCCTGTAATCAAGTCAGGTAAACATATCACCTCTGGAAATGTTCAATAAGAAGACATGTTCAGATCCCAGCAATTCACATGGAGGAGGTGACCATGGTTTTTTGCAGGCTACCTATAATCAAAATATCTTGTAGTTATCTGTTAAAAATATCAACTTGCTTGATAAATACTGCTGTGAGGTATGTAGTGTTTTCCATAGCTGCAGTTCACATGTGCTTTGCAAAGACTGTGTGACCTTTTCTTGCCCGCACAGCCACATCTGCTGTTTGCACCTCCCCAAGTACATTTTGGCAGTGATCTCTTGGAGTGAATGAAAAAGTTACTGAGAAGCTTTACAGCAATGCAGTGTGGCCATGGATCTCACAAAGGGTGAGACTCAATGGTCTTCCAACGGGCAGGAGGAGATGAAGTTTCACGTGTCTCAGTAAATGCATGTTTCCTAGACGTCATATTCCTCTGAATTCCTCCATACGAAAGGAATCCCATGGAGACCCAAGAGGGGCACATTTATGGAAAACCTACAGAAAATTTGATAGGATGAGGGGGGTGAGAGAAGGAAGAATCAACAATGTTACAACCAAGGAAATGTTTCTGTCTCTTTAGATATATATATGACCCTTCCAACAGAATCAGAGTGCCTGGCTAAGGTAAAGAAGGGCTTATGACATATCTTTTTATTCACACTGTTTGTGCATAGCTGATCTCTCCTCAAGCCACTGTGCGGTGCTTTATTTATCACATCTAACCTGTTTCAGTCTTTTGATGAACATGGAAAATGTATTCAAGCCCTTTATGCATTTATTTCYGTTTTCTCCATCTTTCTTTCACCTCTCTGAATCAATGACTGGAATGAGAATTCTATTTAATTTTTTCCCCCCTTGCACTGAACACAAAGAGTTTTTTTATCATCAGTGAGCAGATGAGTCACTCAATAATAATAATACCCTCCCTCCAACTCTTAGTAGAACCTAGCAACCAGCTTTCAAATGAATGTGAAAGACCCTCTGAAATGCCCATCTTTGCATAGTATCCTTTCCAGACAAGGTGGAATCAATGGGCTGAGATCTGCCTTCTCTGTGCTGGACATCAAATGCCTGCAGTATACACCCATCTTAATGTTTTGTTTTTCTCTTTGATAAATTTTTCACCTGTCTAATTCTGTGAATAGTATAACAAAGATCTGTGATGTCCCTGTGGGTTTATGGCTCAGGAGGCTTTCTTGCTTTTGAGATCTTGCCCTGAAAAGGTAAAATCCATCCTCCTATAAGAAGGCTGGAGTGGGACATGTTAAGTTTCCAACGGATTTTGGCCAGTTCTGTCCTACCTCCCTGTCCTCCCACAGAATGGAAAATTCAAAGTTACACTACATTGTGCCTCAACTATAGGATTTACATTGAAAAATAAATAATGCCCTCARATCCAAAAATTGCTGCTGTAGATCTTTCCAGAAAGGCTCATTGATGTGGTCCTCTCATTTGACATATCCTGGTACCGCCATGGCCTGTTGCCATGTTAAATCACAGACAGATCATTTAGTGACCTAACTGAAGCCAAAACCTATCTAAGCTAGATATTGCACAGACTGGCTATTGGATACAGTGTCTTGCCAAACACTGGAGAAAGAGCTGAGAACTATATRTTTGTTATGGGATGCTGTCTTAAATTTATTTTACATCAATCTAATCATGTTTGTTTTAAGGAATTGTTTTCAACTCTTTAATAGCATGTGTCCTGTTATCATGACTTGATACATGGCTTGATGAATACATGAAAAATGCTTTTCTTCCACAAAAGTCCTTGTTATTGTGGAAATCAAGTATCTTTTAGAAAAATCTGAATAAAAGCCTCCCAAGTTCAGTGTGTGCTGTAGTTGTGCTCACATGCTTTCACAATCATTCTCTCTTTTTGCATTGTATTGACAAGTACATAAAGAATAAAAATGTACTCTGCAACCAGCTGTTCTTCCTAAGTTTGACTTGCCTTGCTGGCTTAGGTAAATGGGAAGTTGCAACTTGAGAATTCAGATCTACATAAAATCTTAAGTACCTAGAAAATGAGATCTGTTTTCAGAAGTCTGTTTCCTCATTCACAGTATTTCAAAATGRGAAGCTGGAGTGTATTCATGTCCAAATCTGATTTTGCCCTCTTTGCAAAATTTTGGTTACAGGTGGCAAAGATATTTAAGAACAAAAGAACACAGTTTTGGAGCTTTGTTCAGTTGCTGACTGAATTTGCAGGGCTTTTCTGACATTTAAACAAGGCATCACCTGAGAGCTATTTAGAGAGAATTTATAWGGAATCTCAGATTGTTCCTCTTAAAATAATTCTTGATCACATTCATGATCTTTCCTCCTACTTTAAAATAATCTTTCCTGTAGCCATAAATTTATTTCATACCATGTCCTAGGGTCCTTCAAACGTATATTTTTAATTTTATTTGATTATTTCTGTAATTTTACCATGAGCAATATAAAACAGTCCTTTTGTGATCCTCCTCTGAGAGAGTAATAGATATTGCTGAATTCTTATGTGTCATTAAGCATAATCATACTGACCTCAGGTAGGAAAAGAGCATATGACCCTTACCTATAAGCATTTGAAAGCTGATACCCAGAAGAAAGGTAGTTCATTATAATTCCCCCAATATATGCTAATCTTTGGTTGACATTAAGTGATATTGGTCACTTGGAATTTAGTGATTCCCATTAATTTCACTGAGATTTGTTATGACCTGTGTGGCATTCGAATGGTCATGTTTTCAAGTTTATTGTCCAGTGAAGCAGCAGTGACCATATCACATGATTTGGATGACCAACAGTCTGAACATATCCTGAACAATGAATAAGCAGATCCTGAATGTTAGTAGCAGGCAATTCATACAAAGCTAAAACATTAGACGTTTGTTTGCCAAATATATATGAAACAGTTGGGATAGAATCAAAAGCCATTCATGACCCAAATAAAGTTAGGATTAAACTATAACAAAAATTGCTTGAAATCAATATGTTAAACCTCCATTAAAAATTAATAAAAATAAAATGTAGACTGTATAACAATGAGTACATTTTAATACAGATTGCTGGTAAATACTGGAATATCTCAAGGGAAAGGAATGGCAGTATCAACTCCTGTGACATATGTGTTTGTGTGTGTGTGTGTGTGTGTATATATATATATATATATATATATATATATTTCATTCACTGTAGGACAAAAGCAGACAAAAATTCTTAGGGAGGAAGCATAGCATTGTAGCTAAGAGTCAAAGTCTGAGATTTGTCCCTAGGCCTGCAATAAACAACCTATGCACAACTCAGTACAACTCACCAAAACCACAAATTTGATCACRGAGAGAAAGAGAGGACAACTTCCAGAATTACAATTTGTTTCTTTTGGAGAGCGTTTCTCTCTTTCCTAAGTTAAAAGTTAGGCCACTTGTGAATACTAATTTAAAATGAAATGCTCTGATAATTCTCAGTTATGTTTCCACTTCAGAATCAATAAATATCTTTGAAAAGGTTAAATGGGCCTAACTTAGGCAAAATACCTTATTCCTTTTTAAATGAAACATCGTGAGTCAGCTCAGAAAAAATTATTAATTCCTTTCAGTCTCTTTGAACTCCTTTTTAAAAGATCATGAAATATGTAGTTTTATATACACACAAAGTATATGTGTGCATATATTTAGATCCATTCTTAGCCATAGGTACATAACTTTGATTTTAGCTTTTCCTTTTGTTGTAGGAGATAATAGTAACATATGTCAGAAATCTGTTGTAAGACTAAGTGCACTAAGGTTTATGAAGTGCTTATAGACTAATGAAAGGCTAGGTAGATACAGTGTACACATCGGGGAATAATTCTGCGGTAGAAAAAAAGGAGAGATATCATAACTTAATGAGAATTGGTCGAGAATTTCCAATCAACTACTCTTTTTTTCATTAGAGAACTAAGTTTTTGTCCAAAATAGTTTAGTGGATACATCTGAAAGAAAAAGTTTTCTTTGACTATGTCATTCTTTGCTTTCTGTTGTGATATTTTCAACAGGAATCTCCTAAGCTGTACTTTGTCTAATCTAAATAAGTCAAATTCTTCTCTTAGTTTCTGATAAAATTGGATATTCCTTAATATTTTTAGGACAGCTGATACCTCTACAGAGAGAACTATTTTTCTTTATAGAATTTTTCTTTCCTCCTTTCTCATGTTTTCTTTCATTGTTCTGGTAGGTCTGTTCTCTGTGGATGGTTATGCAGAGAGGTAATAGATAATTCAACTACTTTTCCTAATAAAATAGGCTGTAAAAATGCTAAATTTGCCTTAACGCTCGTAGGACTGGTGGTATGAAGGTTAAATGACATTGAACATGGGGCATTGTAGTGGGAGATTTTGGCCCCACTTGGCAAAGCAGGAGATCATAGTTCCTAATCTTTGCAGAGACATAATCTCTGAAATCTAGCTGTACAGAAGTGGGGGAACTGACCAAGGAATAAAAAAGGACAGGCTCAAGGCTTCACTRCTGGTACTCACATGGAAACTAAAAAGTGAAAGAAGCAGCTACGAGAAGTGAGAGAATATGTTTCCCACAGTAAAGTAGCCTCAYGTAGCAGTTAAGTGGTGTTTGTGCTAGAAATTTTGTTGGCTGGTACAYGGTTCAAATTATTTTAAGCTTAAACCAGAAACTTACAGCTACTCCTCTTTAAAATTTGTTAGGGACTATCCTTTATAGGGTGATTCATCCCCTTCAGACAAGGGAAATGAGAGTGAAGAGTTTCCGATTATGTGCAGCATGTAAATCAAAATCCTACAGTACAGAGATTTGGGGATTATGTGTTAGTGTACTGACACTGCAGTAGTAATTCAGTATACATTTAATGCATCTTCCATTCAGGACTTTCAGTAAATACTAATAAATTGATCCTTGGCAAATTCCATGTAAAGTGTACCCACTTTACCAAGATTGCCATTTTACAAGCAAGAAAACAAAGGCATGGGTTTTGGAAGCAGCTTGGCTGACATAACCTGCAATCTCTGCAGCAGAGCTGCTGATCAGGTGTCCCATTATGCTGAGTGCCTGTGGTCAGATTTAAACAGTGCTAAGGGAATGCCAAACTGGTCAAATGGAAACTGAATCAAATCTCAAATTGGGGAGTGGCAATAGTACAGGCCTATGGCTACAATAATAAGTCCACTGGAGAACTTCATTTAGTCTTTTCATCTAAGCAAGTCTATTATGAAAGCAGTCTTCAAGAAGCAGGAGTTAGCTAAAATAAAGTCCACCAAATCCTTTTGTACAATTATCTGTATACATTAACAGAGTTGAAGAAAATAGTCATTAAATGTGTTGTTTTCCTGTTTATTTTTTACTGGGTTTATTTAACAGTCATTGGGGAGGAGTATAAATATACTGACAACTGAAATTATCCGCTGAGTATGGAAGAAGCCGCATTTCACCTGTTTTCCTATCTAACTTGGGATGCTAGAAATATTCCTAGTCAAACTCAATCTTCTTGAGATATTTTCTACTTCTTACTCYGAATTGACAGACTAAATTACTGATAAAATGCATACCAGGAGAAACTGTACTGACATCAGTGTTCTACTCTTTTGATGGAATAAAATATTTATTATTATAATATATATAACTTTTGCATATTTATTATGCTACATTTAAGACTATTTGGCCTCTCAACTTTAGGGACTGGTTATTTGAATTGAAATTCTGGAAGATGTCATTTACCCTGACTTATGACTATTCCCTTAGTATTTAGATGAAGATTCCAAGRATTTCCTGTGCTTATCATGCAGGTAAACATGAACTCAGACTCTGGCAGTGAAAACAGTTGGATTAGGAAAATCAGAAAGCCCAGATGACCCAAAATCATGAACAAAATTATTTGTTAAGAAAAATGCAAATGTCTCATAATTTTTTTATATAGGAAAAAGAGATGAAATTCATGTACTGTAACATTTGTAGTTACTTGCATAACCCCAGCAAAAAGTTTCTCAAGTCTGCRAATCACAATTTTTATGTAATTGTTTGTACAGAACTGTGTTTGAGTCCACACTGACAAACAATCAAACAAAAACCTAGTGGAATCACAGAAGGTTCTGCACAGAGTATCTGTCAATCACTCCTTTCAATTTTGCTGTCATTTAGCCAAACTGCAAGTATTTGTATAGCCAGGTCCTCATGCTGTGGACTAYAATCAAGTTTCAGTTATCCAAAAGAGAGTCATATCCCTTAATGTCTGTTAGTTGCACCAATAGTTCCCTTAATCACTCAAATGTCCTGTCTCCCTTACATTCAGATAAATTAAGATACATTGCCTATGRAAATCTTCTACTGTTAAGGCCGCACTCTAAATCACTTTATCATGCAGTCAGCACCAGGGTATTAAATTGTTTTTCTTGACGTGAAGGCTGCTAATATGTGAATACAGCAGAGGTGAAAAGTGACAATAAATCTTCAAGGACAATCCCTGTGATTAGTACAAGTAGTCCACAGGAGAAGTAAGAACAGTAGTACTCTTAGATATGTCTGGTTTACTCCCCATGCCTCCAATGAGCTGGTAATCTGTGAGTGCTCAAATTCTTCCAGGTGAAAATTCATTCAAGATTACTTTTCAGTATAACTTAACTAGAACAGCAGAAGGGAGAGATTTTGACTGCTGCTGTAAACATTTCTTTATTTGCTGAGATCTYTTCTTGTATTCCCTAGTTCAGGAAATAAATTTTCAGAGATCTAGTCCCTGTAAAACTACTGGATATCCCTGGAAAGTGGTATGTGAGCTTTTCTGGTTGGTGTAATATGATGYATGTGCTTTGGAGGAACAGCAGGTGGTTATCCAGGGACAATAAACTGCCTGTTGTCTCTGGTGCTAGACATGCTGAGGCTGGGGTCACCCGGTACAATTTTCTGTTTGCCCACAGCAGCCCATTTTGTTCTATCTTCAAGTATGAAGTGATTTCAGTGCTCTTATTGAAGGTGTTACGCAGTTCTGGTCCTGGAAAATGTACATACRAGGGTTGTCAGGATGGTCAGGGGTATAAATGGAATGGCTTTAGCCAAGGTATGATTGAATAGCATTATACTCCTCTGCCTAGAAGGAAGTGACTCGGTTCTGGTATGACAAAGATCTCTAAGACTATGAATGATGTGAAGAATATGAAATGATTATTCGTTGTTTTTTTCTAATACCAGACATTGAAGACAACAGATGAAACTGGCAAGTGACCAAAGGCCAGAAAGCAAGAGCAAAGTATCTCTTCACTTGGGATGGTGCAGAGCCATAAAGCTCTTTCCCACAGGATGTAGGGATGCTAAATGTGTGTACTGGTTTATAGACTAAGTGGAAAACTTCACACAAACAAAAAAAAAAAAAAAAGACCTAGCTTTTTATATGCAAACACAGCGTCTCATCATCATCATCTGGACCACAAACAGCTAGGAGGCTAAGAGAGTATGCTGGGAAATTACCACTAAAGGCTTRCCCTGCTGTTATCTATTTGAATTGATTTCTTTTATTGACTTAGTAATCAATACACAACAGCATAGATACAAGAGCAGACTGGATAGACCATTGGCATGRTCCAGTTTAGACTCTTCCAGTTTGATTCAGGATACCCTGATTTCTACAGTCCTTATGGCATAGCCTGAAGGAAGCTTTAGCTGAGCTCACAGCTGTATATACCCTGTCTGTGTTTTAGCAGGGTGCAAAGAGGTGCTAATTACTCACTGCTTGTAAGTGTGGGCGGAAACAGTGATTTACCAGGATATTGAGACAGAGTTTCATTGCTGAATTTACTAACTTATTAGCCCTACTGATCTGGAAGCTATGCTGATATAATCACAGTCTCTAGCTGGAGTAATTCAGCTAACTTTTATAGTGCTTCACTCCTTGTCAGGTGAAAATCTTTATCTCCACCTTGTGCTTTTGGTGAGGGGTTTGCTGCTAAACTGGCAGTTGGAGTGGACAAACCCTCACCCGCTTCTTGATAACTACAGGCCGAGTGTTAACGTGAGAGTCTAACAACCATAACTTCTGAATGTACAGAAGAAGGCAGGACTTAGTGTGACTGGAAGGGGCGGTTCTGACGGTGAATGAGGCTGAACACAGGGCTCATTCCCTGTGATAGGTGAGAAGATAGTAGTACAGGGGAAGCTCCTTCAAGCAGACCTCTGAACTATGAATAGATATGTTTTCTGTAGTCTGTGCTGCCTTCGTTTGGGATATTTGATGAGCATTTAGTCTCTGACTGTGCTCTTTTGTTTGTTTTTTAACAGGCTGGGTAAATCACTGGCTCCTGTCTTGCATGTTCAGAAAAGTTTTCTCTGTACGATCTAGCTCTTTCTAATATCTTGGTCTAGGACTTTATGTACGCTATTGGTGGTTGATCCTTCTAAGGATAGAGGTAAGGATCCAATGTCAAGTGAAAAAAGGGATAGATGAGACTAAAAGATTGGAGAAGAGAAAGCTGTTGTCAGGAGTTGGAGTTCACTCCCTTCTTGAGACTAACACATCTGGTTTTGTTTAATTGTCCTAGTTACGAGCCATAGACAGACTTCCCAAGACTCAGTACGTAAGAACRTCAAAAGACTGGAGTGTGTATATATATAAAAGTAATAGAAGCATGACATCAAACATGGTGGAAGTAATATACTAAACTATGTCTCTGTTTCCAATAATTCCGTGGAATGTTTTCCTCCTTAGGCTACATTTTTAAAAACTTTTTCAGGTATTGCTGAGCTACTCTGAAAGCCTGAGGAAATTCTGAGTTATTCTATGAAATATCTGGGGACCCAAAAGGAATTCTTTACCCAAAGTTCTCTAAGCTCTTCTGAGTGTTTTGAACACTTGGGAAATAGATTAAGRTAAGTGAGGGGACTGTGTGCTTGTATAGGCCTTGACCATTGGATTTTGACCTGGAATATGGCAGATAAAAAGGAATGACTCCACTGTRCTCTTTTTTCCCTGAGAGCATCACATCTCATTTCTAGCTTACTGATCCCTCTTTTTATGACAGTCTCTAGATTCATGCAGTCTGGTAAGATAAAGGTTAGCCTGCCTGCCACAGAAGAAAAATACACTGTTTCTTTTTCTAATAGACCATGTACAGAAGTGCTAATGCTTTCTAGGAAACATGAAAACTCAGTTTCATATTTAGAAACTCTTCTACAGAGTTATCAAATACATTTTTTTCTTGCTTTTTTTCTGCTCAACTTTTCAAGAACAAGATTTAGGCTGAATACAAAGAAAAGATTTCCTGATAGAAAGATTCATTAGGCTGTGGAATAGTCTCCCACGGGAGCTGATAGAAACTTCATCACTTGAGACTTTAAAAGTAAGTTGGAAAAAAAATCCCYTTTAAATGTACCACATGGGGAAAAATGTGTGTTAGTAGAGAGAGAATGGACTWACTGGCTTGATAAGGCTATCTTTTTATATCTGGTTTCTATAGATATTTGCACAGAAACAGGAGCATTGCTARTTAACTGCTCATCTGCTTCATGCGCTTATGGCTTACCAGCTATAGTCAAATCCCATCTGTCACTTGAGGACAATTAAGTGGGCTGATAAGCATCGTTTTATGATTGCACCTGGCCAAGAGGCGGTAATCCAGATGGAGAACATGGGAAGCACGAGACACCTAGAAGGGGAGAGGCTGTTTCTTCAGTTAGCAATTGTGAGTAAAGGCATTCATGTAAGAAGGAGAGGAAAAAAAAAAAAAATTGTTTTGTGACAACATTGGTAGAAGTATATAAAACTTCTAACTGTGGTTCCAGCATCATATGAGTGCTGTGCAATTTTCTTCAAACTGCTAAGGTGTGTATTTCTACTTTTGTATCAGCCTTATCACTAGCAGACATCATTATCCCCGAGTTCAGGCAAAGAAGCTTGAAAATTGCAGAATCTGACCCAACGCAAACTTGAATGGCACAAAGAACATTAGAGAGGAGGAAGAGATTATTTGTGTCCACACTACCAACTGAATCCCAAAGCAGCAAAGCATCAGKGGGTACAGGTATTAGCTAGTGGCACTTTAACACAGGTATTTGTTAATGTATCTTGGATCCATTTGGGACACTATTCTGGGGCCACCATATGCATTATAAAGTAATTAGGCTCACTTTTGTAGATCTCATCTTGTTGCTTTTGTGTTCAGGTGATTCTCACTATCTGCTCCTTCTTTAGAAGGCAAAGGCTCTTTAATTTGAGACAGAAAATATGTCTGATGAATAATTAAATTTGTCCCTAAATACAATGTTTTCTCAAAACTCTTCAAGCGRTGTCAGTGTCTCTTTAGAGGTTATTTTCAAAGCTTACAGTAGTATCCTCTGGTAATGAGGTAATGATATTGCCTCARTTATGTGCTGCAAGGGAAGATGACTTTAACTGCCATTCAGCTTTAGAATTACTACTGTAATTTTAAGAGTAGTTGCCCTCCCTTTCTTTTTAAGCAAAATCATCCTGTGTTGTTTTGCAAGATGATGCCACCCATGACAGAGAAGGGCCTCTCCTTGCAATGGTAACCTCCCTTACAGGAATGGTATTAACAGCCTCATTTTCCAGTAAGTGAATCCAGACTGTTTAATTCATCCGATTTTTGGTTTTTGGCTGTTACTCCCCATCATTGTCCATTGGGAATGACCAGATGATTAGAAAGAAGAGCTATAAGCTCATAAGAGTTGATCCCTCCTRGTGAACTGGGGCCGAGTAGCCTGGTGCATCCCATCCTGTGGGTGGATGCTGCACAAGGAGGGTTAGACTGGACCTTTCCTGGGGAGCTGGTCTCACTCTGAGGTGCAGCAATGCTGGCTGAGCCCCAGAGGTGGGGCTGTGCAGGTCCACCTGACGTTGCTCCCTGCTCAGTGCTTCCAGTTGCRTAGACAAAGCATTCTTGGCAAATTCAGAGACCTCTATGTTATGCTATACTGTACAGTGTACATATGCCCTGTGGAGATATATATATGTTTTATATATATATGGATATTTTAGATGCATGTGTGTGGGAGATAGAGACTTATTCCTTAGTACAAAAAGAAAAAAGACTGCAAGTTCCCCTGGGTAGGTTATGAACATCCTGCCCTGACAAGGTTACAAACTGCTTTGGGCCTTGCAGCTCCTCTGCTGCAGCCCCTCTGTGGTGCTGAGGTGGAGAAATTGCTATAGCAATCTGTAACCTGCTTCTCCTGTACTTGCGGGGAGAAAGGCGGGCATCCTTCTTGCACAGAGTCTTGCATGGGGAAGTGTTTCAAGCAAATCCACGTCTACTTCCTAGACACTAGAGCAAGGAATATAGTGTAGATTGGTTGTGAAGAAACAGTAGGAAGTATTAAGTGTTGCTAATATCAAATATTTTTTTAAAAAGACTCTAAAATTATGTCTAAAATCTACTTTTTGCAGAGCTATATGTGTTCTGACTCTCTTCTATTCCAGTTTCTGAGCTATTGTAGATCACGTTTAAGTGTGGTTGTTTTTTTACTGAGAGGCAAGAAACTTAAATTAAAAAAAAAAAAAAAAAAAAAAGGAATGAGGGTCTTGCCTAATCATATAACTTCAGAAACTGGCAACTTCAAGCAAACAAACCAACCAACCAACGAACAAACTCTTGGAACTCGCAGAAAAAGTGGGGAAACAAATCAAGAAAATTAAGGGAAGCAAATAATAGAAAATGACTCCTTTTCTTGATTTTTTTTTTCTGTGTTTCAAATTTGAACAAAAAAGTTTCTTAAAGCAATGCTACTCAGGAGTTTGTTTCTTTTACTTTCTGTTAAAAACAGGTTGTATAACATAATAGTAGCATTTTCCCCCCGAGTTTATCAAATATGTACATGTGTGTATATGTATTGTGTATGTATACATACATATTATATTTCTTAAAATGTATTTTAACTGCTTAAACATTCTGAAAACTTAACATCAATGTAGTCACTACTTCAGGAAAACAAGGAAATGAAATGTAACAGGTGTAAGGAGATTTTAAAATCCTTGGCTATGCGGCAGCATTACCATAAGAAATATAGGAGGGCCCTTCTCATTTTAAATGACATGCCTTGACAGATTTTCTTGACTAAAGATGAACGTAAGAAAAATGCATCAATACATCAAAATTTCTATGGTTGCCTCCTCCTAACCCCCATACAGACTATTACTGTATGCACATATACAATTTTATTTTTAATCTGACTTCCCTCTAACACAGAGATTCTACCTGAGATGACAAAATCACACTTTGATGCTTCTGTCTGACACAAACACAACAACACCTTGAGACAAAGTGGTGAATAACAGGGGAGAATATTCAGGAATATTTTGGCGAATGAGGCACTCAGTTTCAAATGACTATGATTATGCTTTTTTTTCACCCTTCCTTTTCTCACTAACATGACAGCAAGCACATTTCTTTCAAAAAACGCATTTTGAGCCTGTCGGAGATAATAATTTAAGGTCAAATTTTTCAAATGTGCTTGGCATACTAAATGCAGATAGGATGCTAAGCTTCTCTCTCTTTCTTCTTGATTCTACAGTAGGACTTCTGGGTACAGAATAACTTTGAAAATTCAGCTTCTATGTAAATCTCTCAGCTTTGGGGGATCAGGTTTCTATGACTCTCTGCTCTGTTGGAAAAAAAAAAAAAAAAACACTTTGAAGATGGGATCTTCACACATCCTCACAGCTGACCAAATTTTGCTCCCCCTGAAATCAATGATGATACTTTAAACTTAAATCARTGATATCTGATATGGATGTGAGCCAGTCCGCAGGTCTGGTCCCACTTACTCTGATTACCCATACACCTATTTTTAGGCTTAAACTTCATCTGATATCAGAGGACCAAGGCTGTGCCTCACCATGGATCCACTCTTCTCTCAGGTACTCCAGGAAGACCAGACACATGTGGTGCCAAGTAGGCTATGTCCTAGCCTGCCAACAGATATACTTACTGTGCTGTTTCCCTAAATGTACAGCAGATATCTGGGGTTTAGATGCCTGTATGGAGGATTTCTACATGTGATCCTTTAGTATTAATGAGGAGAAAAAAGACACTTTTATGCTGTCATTCCTCTCAGCTTTGGTAGGTGGGAACATCTACTTAAGATAGATATCCATAGTAAGCCTGATAATTGTGCCCATGAGCTGCGTGGTTCCTCTATTTGTCCATAAAGGGCACCAGACGACTAGTTCACGTTTAAATGCCTGTACCATGGTCTTAGATGAGATGAAAACCACTGCTGGACACCATCATCATCACGGATGGAAAACATAGTGTTCATTCAGTGTACAAACTTCCTCATCTGTATCTTAACTTTATCTTAACTTTGCCCCACTGGTTTCACTTAGGAAAGGCAGTCCAATTCTGATTGCTTCTGAAATCTTTACCTACCACTGTATTAGATGCTGTGTAGCTGTATTCTCTACTGTGGCCATTTCCCTTTAAAATTGCTTGTTTTTTTCCCTTGTGAGACATTTTGTCCCTGGGACTGTTTTAGTTCCTCAGGCACAGAAATGGAATAGTGACTAATTCATTCAGTCTCGAAGACATTGTGTATTTGATATCATGTCCATCTGTAATATGATTCCACCCCTCTTTATTTATGTTCCCTGAACTCTCTGGATGCTAATTTAGAGAATCTTTTGCTTAGTTTTTTTGGCAGGTTTTTGTCACTATTATTCCCAGAAACAATGAACAGAAGGAGATATTTGGTCTGCTTGCTTGTTTGTTTTTTTATTTTTTTTTCTTGCTTATTATGAAAAGATTTTGTTTATAACAGATGAGCCTAAGATAAAAGAGACCAGATCCTAGCACATCAGTGCTTTTTGGGTTCTGTTACTGTAAACATAATACATTTTTCCTTTGACTTATCATAATGTCAATATAAATCTCAATATAAATCTCTGTGATTTTCTTTCCCACCTCTTCTACCTCCTATTTTCTTAGAGCATATGCTAAGGATGTCACCTATAAAAGAAGATCAGTGTAAAGCATCTGCTGCAGATTATCTAGCTAAGATTGATTGATTGATTTTTCATTTTATGAGATAAACTACCTTGGTTTGGAGTTTGACTTAGACCTCAAATGAACATCAATACTGATAAATGCCAGGATTCATCTGCTACAGAGTTCCTAGAATTCAATAAAACTAACCTTAGTAATGAACTGATATTTATGAAGTTGTTGACCTTACACCATCCTAACAAATCTGCAGGAAATGAATAGCTAAATACACAGAAAGCCCTGCCCAAATGGCCCTAGTGGATCAGGTGTCCAGAGGTGGCTCACACTTTCCCTGAAGCTTGCAGCCTTCCTGTTCTCAAAGGTAACTTGATCTGGAACTGTTTGTGTTTCCGATGTTTGCAGCTATACTTCTAGGATTATTTGAATAGGATTTACAGCTAAGCTGTAAACCAAACTAGCAGTAAAAAAATCTCAAGTTATGGTGCTAGGCAATCTTCTAAGATGTGCTGTAAATGTAATCACTTTCTCTTATGAGTCCTGATTTATTGTTTCTGAAAAAGCCCTATACACTGGTGTTTTTTTAGTTAACTTACTTTGTTACCACAGTAWATGTGATGTACCCAGTTTTTCTCCTGTATCTCTCAGTATTTATTGCTATTAGAAGTGAATCTGATTCATTTCAATTAGCAAGTTGGCAAGATAAGAGTGAGGAGAAACCCAACTTAGACCATGCTATTTGTAAGAAAGAATAAGTCTTTCATAAGTCAGCCAAGTAATATGGGAATTTTCCATGCCAAGGAGAATTCCTAAAAGTGATTGGAACATATGTGACCTGTAAGGTATTTTGAGAATTCAAGATTTGATTCCATTCCTACTGGAAATATGAATGTGGAAAATTACTCTTCCTCAGCATTTCCAAGGAAGACACTGACATGTGTTGCAAGAAGTTCTTTTCCAGATACATTAGCTAATCTCAGAAAGTAAGAAGTACCAGAACTTTTGCATTTTTTTTGTTCTGTTTTTGTTTCTGTTTAGAACAAGAAGGTGGGAATATGAAATTTTCTTTCTCAGCCTGTTTCCCTGGACTGTTTTTTTCTGGGACTGCGGTTCAGTTTGTTTACAGAGTAGAGGTCTTTGGAACTCTCTGTAGCATTATCCCAAAGTCTGGTAGAAGAGTCATGAATCACATTTCCCTGAGATTACTGGTACATCTTATGTTTCTGATTCTCTGTTAAACAGGGGACCTATAGTTAGAAATTGGCTCATTGCAAAAGGAAAATCTTATTCCTTGTGGGAGAGTTGAATTTTGAGGAAATATGCAACTTAAAACAAGGTTGCAGGCAGATGTACAATCTCAATTACCCACTGCAGAGTCAGAGTGGCAGGACCTCTCCCACAGCATGAAGTCAGCAAAATAAAAGAAGAACTTGCAGACCACAGCAGGGCTTTGTCTCCACCACCACAGGAGAAAAGTGTAGCAAGGCAGGCACATAGCCAGACTTTCTCCCTTAATCTACTCCTCAACAGGAACAKAAAAAGATTGATTGCTGTTATCACCACTGACTCACAGGAAAGGAAAGGCTTGGGGAGATGTGGTCGCTAATATAATATGCTGCCATGTTTTGGTTCCTTGCTGACTTGCGATGAGTGCATTGCTCTTTTTCTGGTCTTCAGTCTGTGAGTAGTTGGACATTACCTGCTGCACTGCATTGTAGTAGGTGCTTTTGTGTTCTGTAATGGATGTTCTCTTCYACACTATCTTAGGCAGCCGCTGCCTATAACAAGGTAAACAAAGAGTAAATCAGTTAAAACTGACTGCCTGACAATGCAGTGCAGATAGAAGAAGAGATGATGCCCAGTCCCTTCTTGTGGCTGGGATGGGATTTGAGTTCTGCACAACAGACCACRGAAGATTTCATACTGTGTTTGGAGTTTCATTATATGCGCATGTGTGTGTATGTATATGCATATCTATATGTAAGTCAGTCATGTAACAATGGTGCTACACATTATCCTTTTTTAGGATTACCTATAAGCTGAGACCTTCGTTTGAATTGAGAAATAGGGGCAATATGACATGGAAGAGAGTTGCAGTGGTATGCATTTTGTTTGAAGAAGTGAGAAGTGCCSTAGAACACTGTGGATGTATTTCTGGTCAGAATTGTGTCTGTATCTAAAGTCTTTCATCACTAATAATTAAAAAAAAAATGTTTCAAACTGCTTAATGAGGAGACAGAGCAATAATTCACAGACATGATCATTTAAGGTAATAAACATGCTCTAGTATAGAGCAGCTCCACTCTCAGTGCATTACACTGTTTCCCATCAACAGCAATCTTCAAAAGGTTTTCTGTAAGTGTAACAAACCTCTATTTAGCACAGATGTAGCATTTTTTCTAGGAGCTTTAATGTAAGAGATCTAGTATACATATAATTTCACCAGTTTCTTTTCTGTGTAAAGCAACTCATGTTCTCTTGATTTGCTAATTATACATTGTTATTTTAACTTGATAAGCCATGCAGATTGATTTTGCTTCATAAACAAACAGGAAAAAGAATACAGACTCCAAAGACAAATAAAATGTCCTGGCCCTTATCTTAAACATCATTCAGGTAAACCTAAACTTTCAACTAAATAAGGCTCAGCAATGGTTGGATAAATATTTACTCTTTCCTGGAGTCCCAACAGGTGTCCTTCTTGCCAACAGCAATTCCTGAGTCTCGGTAGAGCAGATGATCTGAGCTAAAGTATATGTTGTCCGCTCATCTCATCTTCAGAGGCAAGGAGGGGGAAAACATTTTCTAAGGTATTTYTGATGTATGAGTTCCCCTGAGGTTGTGATCATTAATTACAGAAACAAGTCAGAGTCCAGCAAAAAGGACATTTCTGCTAGCCAAACCTCTATAATGTGATTTCAGTGTGAGTCAAAGATTACATTATGTCAGAAAGAAGAAACAGTAATCACTTCTGAGGAGGTTCTTGGAGTTAAGGGCTAGGGCCTTAACTTAGTTTTAGTAGTGGGCTAGAAATTGTTTTACTTTCCAGAGGAAGTTTTGTGATTTCGGATCTCTACTTGTTGATTTTTAATGGAAAGTGGAATAACCAGATCAGGCTGTTCACCTAGGATGTGACAGCCCACATTTAAATCCTTGCTCTTCTTGGTTAAGTCCAGGCATCTGGGCTTCTGTTTCCCACCTTCCAGTTAGATGTTTTAATGACCTGCATACTCTGAAATTAGTCACTCTTATTGTAAAAACACCATTAAAAATAGACAATTTTCCAGGCTGCTGAGAAAAAGGGAGTGAGCACTGACTAGTGATTAGGGCATCCGAGATTTGTCAGGCTACTTTTCTGGTACCATCTCTGAGTTAGGAAGAGCAGTGGTTGTCTCCTGCTTTGGGTAAATGACAGTCTGAACTAGTGGGTAGTCTCTGTTCCCTTGTCCTGCTCTTGCTGTGGTTCTGAGCACAGTAAGTGTCGGTATCTCTTATTCAGTACCCTCATAACCTACAGAAAGAGTGAACCATCCTCCCCAGCTAATTCCTCATGAGGCCCAGTTACTGAGATGGAATTAAGCTCACTTGGAAGGCCTACACAACCTTCAGCTCTTGATGTCCTACATGAAGCATTAAAGGATGCAGCTTTACTACCTTCTGTTTTGAAGTGGCAGTTGTAATTTAAAAAAATAAATGGTATATATTAACAAAAACAAATTTGCAAAGAGATACAAAAGAACTTAGAAATAATGAAAATAAATCATGTCAGGTTTAATGAAATACTCAGAGCTAACTAATGAAATATTCAGTGATAACTCCTCCATGTTTTTTGACTGATTGGTTGTCTTTTGGATTTTTGTCCTTGGGGATTTTGCTTTTGTTTTTTTAAGGAGAGGTGTTCATTTTGTTGCATTTTATTGGAATGTCTCCACTCCATAATCTCTCTTTCAGCTTGAAAATCTCATTTCAGACTTTAAATACTTCGGGGAAGGAATAACTAACAGACATGAAATTAAAATATCCAAATTAGAAAACGAGCTGTAGCTATGCACTCACACTGTAGATATTTGATTGTCATTTCCATGCCCCTATAGCAAGAGTTGATGAGTTCTTCTTTCCATAGCTAAAAATGAAACTAATGCTTTTAGCTTTTAATGCTAAAATTTTTGAGTCTAAAGTTCTTTTTTTGAATGGCACTGTAGATCAGGTCTGAAGATGGCATGCCCTTAAATAGGGGAAATGCATATCTGAGAGTCACAACCATCTCAATTTGGCTCTCTGCTGGGGCACAGTGCTACCAGAGACGAACAAGAATATTTATGGTTTAAACAGTTGTGGACCATGAAGAGTAAAGAATTGCTTTTGAAATCCTCTTATTTGGTCTTGTTCCTTTAATAACTAAAATATTTTTCAGGTTTCTTTTGATTTGTTTACTCCAGTCACTAATAGACATCATAGAATCTTTGGCTCACGTCTCTTGCCTGATGAGCAAACTGGATGCGAAAAACAAATGGGTTGAAAACATTTTTCCAAGTGCTCCAAAGCACATAATGTACCCCAATTAGCTGGAAGATGTTTGTTCTCAGAAACGAAGGTGTCATACTGGGGGTAATTAATTCTGGCTGCCTAGAGCCTCTTTGGAGAAAAGCACTTAAAATGTATCTTGATCTGCTCTTGTCTTGGAGAGCCATTTTGCTATTAACTAAAGCAAATGCAGCACAAACTTTCAGTGACTAGGCTTTAAATGTGATTTGACAGATGGATGTGCTTGTTTTTAATGGTCCTGTTTTTCCTTGATTATCTGCATTGTGTCATTTCTGGCTGAGCACAATGAAGTTAGTGAATATATTGGTAGATTTCAATGTGGGCTACCTGTCAGTAGGAATATGCTTACAAACAACATTACAGCAGGAGTTAGCTTATTTTTGGTGGTTTAACTGAAGTATAGCACTGCTTTCTTGGACCCATGCATTTGCAGGCTTCCGTAGTCAGCATCCTAGCAAGACAGGAGCTCCTAAAGGTGATCTGAGGTCTCACAACAGTAGAATGCCACCCTCCTGCCAATAGGAGATCTCTCCTACTTGTCATTGCTGCCTCCTTAGCTAAAAGCTAGGGAATAACCTCAGGTTCCTGGACATATTTACTTTCCTTAGTAACATGGCACCTGTGACAGTCCAGGAGTGATATTGGGTGCTGAGGGTTGCTGATTTAGCTGGCAAAATTCTCATGGAGGTTCATCACTAGTCCTTTGGCACAGGGAAAGTGAGTATTTGCTAGGGTGGCAAACAACAGCTGGGCAACAAAGCAGTTGTGACTCTCAATGCTATTTTTTTTTTGTATGTTTAGGAGTTTACAAAGCTAAGCCTGGACAGGGGTTATGGAAAAGAGATAGTAGCTGCTGCTGCAGAAGCACAGCTACCATTCTTCTCCCTGGCAAATAACAAATTCAGCTCTCTAGTGTTCTCTTCCAGTTCTGTTCCTTATCTTAATCTTGCTTCTTTACATAGCATGAGTTATGTATCCTTGCTACAAACCTAACTTTTCATCCCTGAGGAAGTGAAATTTTCCCTGCACTCCTCAGGAGCCTTGAGGTGACTTCATCTGTCGCTGTGCATCTGGATTCCTCTGCCCTACTTAAATAGCTGAGCTGTTTCTGAGAGTTGTGCATGCACTGAAGCAAATCATTTGCTCCTGCCCATCCATTCACAAAAGAGTGAAGGTTCTTTCCTCTGTGCTGCACTGAACCCTAGTTAAAAGATGTCCCTTTCTGTGTTTCAATAGCATCTTGGGGCTAGCTTCTCTGCCTTATCTCATCTTTCTTTTCTCTCAAGCCTCCCTACACGGCACAGAAGGAGCTCCACAGCATATGAGAACATGATCTTTGCACATACTTCACAAATACTGCCCATCACATGCACAGTGGAGCTTTCACATTCAAGGAGTGTGAGAGAAGACCTAACTCTGCTAAATAGCTTTTTGAATGCAGAAAAATGCACTGGTGACTCAGTAGTAAGAATTYCCCAGTATAGGAGTGAACGCAGCATTTCTGAGCAGCAAGGAAGCACTGTATGAGGGGAGTGATGACAGCAAGCAGAACCCAAAACACTGCACAGATGGATTTTAAAGCAGTGTGGGAGTCCCTCCAGTCTGGAGCAGAGCAGCTGTTTAACAGTGTCCAAGAAGCACTGGACCGAACAAAAGAATGGCCTGTCTCATATAAACCTCGGGGAAAATTTGGCTAGCTTTCGGGTTTTAACGCTTCAGCACTCCACGGGGGAGTTGTAATTGCCATGTGATCATGTTGTTGGTTTGCTGTCTCCTCCCAAAGAAAGTGGCATCGATAGCTCAGCAGCCCCTTTCATCACATCAGAGCGTGGATAATGTTTAGCCGCAGCTGCTGAATTAACCAGCTCTCAGGGCTAGCCTGGACGCAGGCCACGCAGATGCAGGCTGAATTCTGGGCGTTAGGACTGCAATTTGGTGAGCGGTTTTCCTCCTTGTTCACAGGGAGGTGTTAGCTGCGTAGGTCTCGTGTTAGGACCTGCCGCACCTCTGACAGGTTGTGCTGGATCTGTGGTTTTGTGGGACCTCTCAGAGACCCTCTTCGCAACACTTCTCGGAGATGAATGTGATGTTTTGAGGCCCACGTATTGGCAAATAGCCTTTACTTTCCAACACAGGTGTATCTGAAGGGAGTTGTACAGTGAATGGTTGTTACCGTATGTGAGGTGAGCGGGCTGTAGAAGGACCCTGACAAGGAGGTGTCTGCATCATGCAATCTATCTCCACCTCTGGTGCGCTGGCATTTCTCCAGACAGCTTGACATATACGTTGGAGATCATATGGCTCTCCTTAGGCAGTCTCTCTGGCTAACTCAGTGGCATCCAGCATTAATTGGGCTTGTTTAGGTTATTCCTTTGATGGGAATTCTGATGGCCTTTATTTCCCCCCTCTTCTTTTTTTAAAGCTCCTATGATTGGAATTGGGGGAATATTACTTCTTTTTTCCATTACTGGCAAGAAAAACAGAGTAAATTATAGTGAATCAGATCCCAGGAGTGCAATGACATGCCTCACTTACAAATTACTGCAATTGTGTGTGTGCATACGTAGAGGTTCATGCAGCTGCCTTTACTAAAATGGGGGTGACCATAAACTTTTTTTTCTTTTTTCCCCTTATGGGGGACATAAGTGGACTGGAACAATAAATTTAATCAGGAAGATTTCCATCTTGAGTTCAAGTCAGTAGCTCACAATCAAAAGCTGTAACTTTATTTATTATATAAAGGTCATATTTACCATTATACAGTGTTTCTTTGTATGAGACATGAAAAATCATAAATACTCCCCAATCTTACTAAGTACTGTACCAGGCATCAGCTGCTAGAACCCATCTGAATTTGAGAAAACTGGAAAACAGAAAGAGTTAGAGAGCAAAATCTCATACCTCTGTTTAGTATGGCCTTAACATCAGTCACAATTCTAACTGTTTATAAATTAAATAACAAGCTAACAGCATCCACTGCTAGCCTCCTGTTCAACAAGGCTGTGTCTCAGCTCTGTCTCTCCTCCCATTTACATGCTAAATGACTTCTTCTAGGGCAGGGAAACTGATGGGAGCAAAAAGTGAGGAAGGACAGAGAGAGAGAGAGAACATTAGGAGCCTTGCATGGGATAAAGAGACACAAGGGAGCTGCTGAAATGCAAGGGAACAAGAAGTTTCCAAAAAAGGAAGCAGTGAAAAGCAGAACAGGAAAATCAGGGATTTGCTACAGATGCAGCAGGTCCAGTCCAGGGAAGATTATAAGTGCACAATGCTCTGTGTGCAAATGTTACTTACATACATAGGGGCCTAAGTTTGGAACAAACCTCCCATAAAAAGGGAGCCCTGTCCCTTTTTATGACACACAGCTGTTGTATGGAGCAATACTGGAACAACTATCACCACATCCCTGGCAATTCCTGCCATTACAGTGATGTTTTTCTTTTTTGCAGGCTCAGAGATGGGTTATGTTGGCAGTGCAATGACTTGAGTTGCTCATGGTGGCCCATTCTGTCCTGTCACGATTCTGGAGGCTACACTCAGCCTCATGCATTGTCAGACCCAACCAGTAGCTTTACCAGCAATGAATGCAGCCTGCAGGAAAGACTACTATTTCTTTATACCCTATTAAATGTCAAAAGAAGCTGTAAGAGCAGTGGAGGTATTCTATGTCCATCACTTTGGCATAAACAGGAAAAGTTTTCTTCTCATGCTAGTGTCACTATATCTTTGCTTTATGGGGCTTGGAGGGAGTCACCGATGCCTTCGTTGTAGGAAAGGCCCCTCATGCCACAGAACAGGCTTTACTTTTTCCGTATATATATGTGTGTGTGTGTGTGTATTTAACAGAAGAATTATTTTTATTTGATCATGCGATCCACTGATAAGTGACAAGTACTGTGCATTTGAAGCGAGATTACACTGAAATGCGAGCACAAAAGCATTTTTGGCAGAATGTTATATTAATGATAGCCAGTTACATTAATGCTTAATTTAAAAAAACATTTTTTTTAATCTCCACTGAACTTAAATGTAAAACAAGAATGTTTCTGTGGCCATTTGGAGTTTAATCAGAACATTTTCTTGCATTATTTATCTTCCCTCAATAGCAATAACTTCCTTTTTTTCCAGGCTATGGTTCCTGAAATGGTTTTCTTCCAAAGAAGCAAGAGTGTATATGCTGTGATTGAATCCCTTTTCTTTTTAGTATAAGTCTGTTTTTTTATCTGTTGCTAATTGGTGGATTTTTGGTGTGCATTAGCTTTGTCGGAGGAGCTCTGCCACTCAAGATAAGAGATGTTCCTTGAGAGCCTGCTGAGGTGCTGTCTAGGGTAGATGACAGGGAACCAGGGTTTCAGTTTGCTTTTCTGGCTCTGCCACTGACTGCCCTGGATGGCATCTGCATTTTAGACTTGCCAGAAATCTCCCAGAATTTTCTCATTTTTGATAAAACTCTGATTCTCCCTCCCTCAGTGCTCTTCAAGAGCCAAATACGGTGTTTGTCAACACCTATTAGGAACAGGTAAACCAGCCCATGTCACGGGCTTAGCTGCTACTGTGGGAAGGCAGCCTGTTGCTGCTCACGGGGCTGTCAGAGATGCTCCTGCATGCCTCTCTGGGATCACGTTCATGACCTTCATGTTACTCTGAGAAGCTGAAAGACTCCAAAGAGTCCTCTGGAGTGAAAGCTGCTGTGTACCTGTGGGATGGTGGTGGGTGGTAATTTAGGGACCAGAAACTGAGGAAATTTCAGCAATTAAATTGTGGAGCTCTTCAAATGAGTTCTGTTGATTTCTCTTGTCATATCAAAGCAACAGCAACCTCTCTGACAGGCACAGACCTGCAATAGGAAGAGAGAGAAACAGCTTTTGCTGTACTTCTCAGACTGCATTTCACACCAGGTTCAAGCACTTCCTCCAGAGCTGCTTGGTAGAAGGGAGCATTTCAGAGTTCCCACACCATGAACTGCCATTGCTGCCACTGGGGAAAGTTAGCAGGTTTAATGTAAAGATTGAAAGGGGGGGGGGGAATTCTGTGGCTTGTTTTTTCATGTCGTGGAGTTCTCTAGGCTCTAGCAGAAAAAGCACCAAGATGTCCAATGTGAATGCGTGAGTGGTTGTACAAAAGAGCTCTGTCAGTAACTCCTGTCCCCTTTCATCATGTTTTTCCATGTGCGGCTGATAGCTATGCATCAATATAGCCCTAATATACCCTAATTCTGAGCTGCAACCCCATCAGCTGTCCTAGCTCCACACTCCCAACATTGGTAATGCACATTTCACCTATGCTCCAGAACTTCTTTGGATCTCCCTGCTGTGGTAACCACCCTTGTGTCCTCCTRTGGGTCACAAATACCTGAAACAAAACCTTCTTCCTTAAGTTATTTTCACTGTAGTTTTAATTTTCAACTTTGTCATCGCCCCTTAGTCTAACTCTGTAGTGGCCCATGATATCCACCTTCTGTGACCTGGGAATGTCCCCTGAAGTTTCTAARGGAAAACAATCTTGTCAGGGGTCTGGAATATTCAGAGAAACTTGATGTGTTTCCCAGAGATACTCCAAATGTTCTACAGTGTATTGTCCAAATGTTATATTATTACATTTTCCCTGTAGCATTCATATAATCTTGTTGTTGTAATTGGAAGCTACAGAAAATGGAGCTTTATTATTTAATAATCTTCCTAGTTGCTGTTTGTTCCGATGATTGTGATCTGGTTAAAAACGTTATGGAAAAATATCTTTATAAATAAAAATCACTCAAAATTTGGAGAGAGGAAGGATGGAACAGCAATGCACTCAAAATAAGAGGAAAAACAAAGACTTTGAATTCATAATTCTGACCATCCCAAGTTCTACGTGAAAACAAAACACACATTGGGTTCTCAATAACTGTGAAATTCATACTTTCTTGTAAAGTGTTAATGCAGGGTATTTTGGCTGATATCAGGTGAGAAGCTTAATATCTGACTAATCTCTTATTAAGGTACATTATTCTCACTTGTTGAAGAAATGGCCTCTTCCATCTTTTATGTCTGTGATCTAAGATCTAAGTTTCCATTAAAGATTATGGTTGTTTTACAGGACTGGTAAAATATAATTCAGCAGCAGAAATACAGTAAAAACAAATCTCAGACTGCTTCGAGGGGAGGGAAAGAAAGTAGACTTCTTTGCCTCTCTGTTTTTCACTCATTGCTGAGCTTCTGCATATTTCAGAAGGAAACAAAATAGTACCTTGCTAGCAGAAGTCTCCTAGCATGAATGATAGAGTACTTGATGAAGGCTTTGTGGTTAGACCAATCTGTGAAGGAGATTAACACTTTTTAAAATTTATTTATTTTAATGAAGAGGAAATGTAGGGCATAATTTCACCTAACTTGAAGTAATTAAATCTGAACAGCTGATATCAGTAAAAATAGATGGTAGAGGGGCTGGGGGGAATTCTTCACCTGGAAAGAAAGTTGTGGAGCTCTTCATCCAACATAATCTCCGAAATTTTTGAGAGAAGAATGTGACTAATCATTTTGAACAAAGCACATATGCTTGGCCTTCTGTTGTCCATGGAGGACTCTAGTTGTTTAGGACAGGAGCCAGACACACTGCTCTAAATTGCAATGCAGCAGGTCCACAAGCATCCTAGAAATTAGGGACAATTGTATTTCTTTCCCCTCTTCAGGTGATTAATTGATTGCAGCCACAAAGTCTGTATTTGCACAGGCTGTTCTTTCAAAGCTGTTTTCAAAAGACCCATAAATCCAGGGAGTTTCCCTTCTGACATTCAGATTTAGCTGACTGTTCTGCCTTTATGGATCTGACCAGCTTTACCCAGCTTTTGTTCATAGAAGTCTCTAAATCAATGTGAACAGGAGACTTTAGAAAAGGAGAACATGATTTTTGTCTCCAGACRTCTCCTCCCTTCCTGGAGCACTCAGTACAAATCCTATCAGAAACTGCTCCTGGCAGTGTGTGCCATTTATTTTTCTTTAATCCTGTTTTCATATCACCTCATAATGATTTCAGGAATGTTTTTAGTTTCCAAAGCCAAGGAAGCAGTTTCTCATAGATGGCAATTGCATTTACTGTTAAATAAAAAGAAACGCACTCTTCTGGATAAGCACTATAAAGAAGACTGCACAATCTGTACTACGCATTTGGAGCCTGCCTCAATGAGACATGTACCATATGGTTCATGTAGCATCCGCTTACCTTAAGTCTTCTTTTAGCCAGGCTGGCATGGTTGGCAATGACTTCATTTTTGGATGAGGAGACGTATGGGCAATAACGTGAAAGTGGGGTTTCTGTACATGTGAGAAGAACAGGGAGAAAAGATGCTATTCATCCTCACCTCAGCTAGTTCTCTCACCAGCTTTAAGTACATATRAATCAGGAACTTCATTTGGAGGAGAATCTGTTGAGCAGAGGATTAAGCTTAACCTAACAGGAAAACAGAATTTAAATAAAAATGATTTTAGCTCCTCTTTTCCTCCAGCATAAAGTATAACTTGTAAATGTAATGGAGGCAGATGTACTAAGTTAGTGAAACACAATGATCTGCTGGCCTTTACTGGGTGAAAAGAGAATGGGAGATCTAGTGTCCTTGAGAAACACTTCTGCATATTGGAGTCTCTTTCCTCTTGGAAGASAGCTCAGAGTAAAACTCTGGGACTGTGATACAGAGAGGTGGTGGAGAGAGGTCAGAATTAAAGTTGTGCTCCTGAGAAAAAAAATAGAGAGGAAAATTCATTTAGATTCTTGCTGCTGTTAGGCCTTCAGCTATTTCAGCATGTCGCCAGGCTGGCCTGACCTGCCCTAAATAGAAATATCCTCTTCAGGAAATCACTAACTTGTGTGATCAAACTGACAGAAAATGTCATCCTGGAGTCCCTGCTGCCATATCTGCTGCTAATGGCATATAATCTGATAAAGGATGTGTTCTCTGAAACAAACAAGTGGTAGAAGATCGAGACCATGAAGACCGAGGGGTTTTATTTTCCTTTAAATCTCCCTAAGAGATTTTATTCCACATTTATTAATGGCATGTACTACATCAAAAATGACATGCTGCTGCCTCTTAAGAATGTGGAAAAGTCAGCATGGATCTTGKGCACTGCATTCACAGCAATAAATGGGGTTGGCTGTCTGTCTAAACTGAAAGACATAGTACTTTTCAAACAGCTTGATACTGCTCTACATTTTCTTCTCATAATGAAAATAACTTTATAGTCTATGCTACCAAAAATATAGTAGCTCTGTCTGCAGCTGTCAGTCCATCTGAGCTAGTTTATCCTTCCCCATTACTGTGGGGGACAAGCACTTCTTCCAGTCCTGTTGCAACCGAATTTTCAAAGACRAGTGAAAACAAAGGAACAAACAAACACGCTTTTGCACAAACCCTTGCTTCCCTCTTCCCCCTATTTACTATTGGAGTTGTCAGGTATGCAGACTGAAGCATATGCCAGCCAAGAATACTCTTATGCTGCTTGTTCTTCTCAAAATGATACCTCTTTACCGTTGCTAAGTCTACTGTAAAATTTAAGAGGCCTGAAGTTCCTCAAAATATTTGTTTTGACTTTTGTTCTGGAAATGGAGATGGGATTTATRTGTTGGTAGCTGGTTCTCTAAAATATGATGCTGGTCAAGATTCAATCTGGAGAATGTCCAAAGGCTTGGAAATTTTATTCTGGAGAAACATTTATGGACTTGAGTTTTCAAACCCACATCAATGACCTAAATCAGAGCACAGCGTTTGCTACTGAGCCTGACATATAAGGAAAAACAGAATGCATATAAAGTATCATCACAGAGAGGATTACAGAATTTGGATGTTTTTTTCTCAAGCTCATTTTCATACTTAAATTTTTATAGTCATCTGTTCTGATGTCCTAACACAGGATGAATTATGAGATCAATAGGAATTTTGTTAAACCTAAAGGAAAGGAGCATCTTCTTTCAAAAGCCAGAATATGATCTTCTTTTCTTCTAGATGCTATCAGTATTACAAATCCTGTTTAAAAATTTCCATCAAAGACCATGACAGGAACCTGAGAAGAAACTGTGTGGATTTTGGCAAGYAGAGGCATTATAGGGGCTGAAATTGCGACTTTGTATAAGGTGAACTGTGTCACAAGCAAGAGGAAACATCAACCCTCAGTTGCTYATGTAATGAACAAAACTAGCCTGGAGTCCCGTTGTGAGACTATGAATATTGGCAGTGTTACCTTCCCAAGAGCTGGCAACTGAGTGAACTCCTAGTAGAAGTGCTTCTGCTGGGAGAGTTGTGATGAAGTGTCTTGAGAAGTCATCAGAGCAAGGGACCTCCATGTTGTTGGCTCTTGCTGCAAGGCATTTCAAAGTTCCAGACTCCCTCTGCAAAGGAAGATAATCTTATTGTTCTCTGAACTTTTGGGATATCCTATAAGTCAAATTTTAGAGCCTCACCTCTTTTAAACAGGAACTAAACATGGGAAATGGACAAAAGATTGAATCCCTTGTGTGGTCCCCTCCTATTGTTTTTACTAAAGGTGCTGCAATAAGGGTTTGTGCCAAAATATATATCGTATTAAAGGGAGARCAGCATTATAATTGCAAATTTTATGCAGTTTCAGCATGGCATCAAGAACAGAGCATTTGATTATTAGACAAACAAAAGCTGAATTTTCTAAGCTTAGATTGGCATTATTTTTTCATGAAAAATAGATTTATATTGCAATGGCTGTTAATAAATAGACAATTATCTTTGAGGTATCACTAGTCATATTAAAATAAAGGCAAATATGAATTCTTTTCATTGCCATTATCTGAGGTCATGGAAAGTTCAGAAGAGTTTCTCATTACATGTTTGCGTGGTGAGCTGGGGAAGGAAAATGTGTTTGAGCTGGTGAGATATCTTTGCATGTCATAATTGTGGAGGGAGCATTTACTCCAAAATATATGTATACTTAGGTTAAAGGCAATAAACATTTACCCATTTCTGTGCACAGAATCAGGCTCTAATTCTGCTCTACTTCCCATTTCATCATTTATCAATCTGCAAAACAGAATTCAAAATGCTATTATTTGGCAGCAGCACATTTGCATTAATTTACACTGGTAGTGTTCAGTGGAGGAGATTCTGAATCTAAAACTTCAGAATATGTCAGTTAAGAAAATTGTCAGGAGTGTGTCCCACTCCCATGTAGAAGTGGCCTTGAATTACGTATTCCAAGTTGTATTTGCACTGTGGAACTGTTATCCGACTTCCTGGGACCACAAATCCAGCTCAYGGTCAAGGATTTTTCTATTTTTCAGTGATGTGAATGAAAACAATTCCACTAGTAGTGAAATAGTAAGGGGGCACCAGAGGAAGAGGAGGTGCAGATCCTGTATTTCTTCAGAAATACTCAGTCATGTTCTGCAAGAAAGACAGAAGACAGTTATAAAACTTTGTGGTTACTGCATGCTTTCCTTGCTCGAGAATTTCAAAATATGTTATTTTCCTGGTACATAACATAGTATGTATCTCAGCTCCTGTGAGTGGGGCTTTCAAAGAGAATGCCAAAGATTCAGGGACATCCTGATAACAGTGATGTTGGAAGAATTTGACTCCCTTCTTTTGATGAATATTATAAACTCCATAGAAACTGAAGAATATGAGACTGATCCTAAGGATTCTTCACAATACATTGGCTTCCAGAAGGAGCCTCTATACAAGACACTGATCTCATTTAAGAGCCCAAGCCCCCATGAAAATARATTGCATCTTTTCTTTGTAAAATTCAAAACAGAGACAATATTCAGCTTTGAGAGAGATTTTCCTTTTGGGTTTCAAATCATGGTAGCTTTGAGGTTTTTTATTATTTATTTTTATTTTAATAAAAATAATTAGTTCTGAGGGTTCTTTTCCTGCCTGGGGCAAAAAAAGTATTTTCTTTGTATATTTTTCCAAAGTTATTTGACCACAAYGTATACTTATGAGCAGTTCAATATAGAAAACTTTAAAGAAGACATTTTACCACCTTATAATTGGTCATGTATATGTAAACTGAGCCTTTGTGAGAGGAAATCTGCCCCATTTCACAGACATGAGCTTAGCTGAAAAAAAGTTGTATTCATTAGGACCTCTGTTTAGTGCACTGTGTTTCTCTGGACAGCCTCTTGACTTCAACATACCATTACTCAKGGCACRTTGCATCAAGGAAAGAAGAGCTTAAGAACACTGGCTTAGCTGGTATTTCTGAAACTTTGATATCTTCTCTGCTGTTACTTTGTTGCTGTTTCATCCTTTTAACATATACTGCTTTGTTATATRTATGTTTAGATACTGAATTTAGTCTAGCTTGTAGCCACATCCGGAAGTAGGTGGACAGAACAAAACATAATCTGCACCTTTTAGTGTTACTTGCTTGAACCTTTTGTTCGCTTAGGTTTTCATCCAAATACTGAACTCGTATCCCACTTTTATAAGAATAAATCAAACTATTTAGTGATCTCCCAGCCTCAGAAGACATGAGATTATGTAAGAATCTCATTTGCCATTAAAAATAACTTTCTAGTCTTTATAGTTCCAAACAGAAGCTTGGTACTTTGACCTCCTTCCCCCACAGTTCAAAACACAAAGCAATTAACGCAGTAGTTTGTCTTGATACATGTGATGTTTTTGAATTTCATACTTTTATGTAGCTCAGTATGTGATTTTTTTTTTCTTTTACATAGCTAGGTTGACATTCAGAGCTTAAAGTCCTTACAAAGATTTAGTTTGGATTTTCTGAAAAAAAAATCCATAATTTGCTTGAGTAAGGATTAAGGAGTCTCTTCATTAAAATCATACTTCCAATAAGCCAGCATTATAYCACCACATTTGAGCAGAAATTAACTGAATTTCTTGATAAATTAATGTGATGACAATTCTGTCATTGATGGAGGACATCAGGACCTGACCCCTTCTGATTCTCCATTGGAGCAGGGAATACAAACCCACAGTATAACTCACTTCTGTCTGCTAAGGATCAATGTTACTTTATCCTGCAATCACTCAAATCCCCTTTAAAGCCAGCAAACACTGCTATGCCTGTGTTGATCATATTTAGAGCAACAGTAAGGAGCAGACTGTAATACCTAGAAATTCTTGGAATGCTRAATTCTATGATTTTGGCCTCTTCATCATTCCCAGGAACTCTGATTTCTCTTTCTTGCTTGGTTCTTCCTCAATTTAAAATTTCCTCCACTGCATGGCTCACACAGTCTCCAGRCAGTGTGCTCGTGTCTGCCACCAGGTCCTTGTCCCTGCCTGCCAGCTCTGGGTGCCCCCTTCCACAAGTAATAATGACAAGGAGAGGACATGTTCCTTGGACAGCCTGGATTCTTAGCACCATATGGTTGTCAGTGTTTACAAATGASGTGTTAATAAGCTGTCAGTTATTTATTCAAATGAAGGGGGATGGACTGGATGGGGAGGAAGGAGTAACCTTCACTTAATGGAGACTGTTGTGGCACATTACGCAATGAATAATCCCATAACTAATAAGTAGTTTGTTCTCATCCGTATCCCTTTTTATGTACRTCTTCTTATATTACATCAGTGATCAAGTAGTCCCTACGCATGGCTAGAGGCAAGGAAATAAAAGGTATAAATAATACACATTTTAATTGAAAACCAGCCTTGGATGCCTAGCCTCTGTGATTAAACCTTTTTTGTCACATGGATTGTCCCATCACAGGTGCATTCATACTTCCGAGAAAGCTACTCAGCTTTAGGGGGGCAAAACAAAAGGCATATCTTTTTTTCAGATCTCCAAATTGAATCATCAGAGATTTTCTTTAGCAACAACAGAACAGTTACTGCAGATTTAACAAGCACCTTCTTGCTTGTACGCAAAATTCTCAGCTAGCCTCTTCTGCTGAGACCCTGGTGGCAAGTTCCGTAAATGCAGCAACACTGCAAAAACAGAGTAGGCATGAGAGATGGCATTAAGTATAGTGAGGGACAGTTTCTTTTCCATCTTTAGTACAGTTTGTTAATTTGGTTCCTACACSTTCTTAAATAATCCGTTGCAGTGGGCTAGAGCAGACTCAGATCAGCTTGTGTCCTGCCTGCCTAGACTGCCCAAGTCCACAAGAACTGTGTTCCTCTGGGCTTTCAGCCTCTAGCAAAGATCAGTGCACAGGCTTGATGAACAGGCTCCTGTGCTAACAGCATGACTCCTGGGTGGCTTTAGTTGGGGGTGGATCAGCTTTTGCCTGACAATATGAACACCTTTCCCCCCTTTACACAATGCTTAGAAGGATAGTGTCTTGRTTATCCTGACAGAAACAGTAATGACCAAGGTGATATGTATAATTGATCTCTTGGTGAGTAGAATGCCAGCAATTAAATGCTTCATGGTAAAAAAGACTGGCTGTTGGTAATCCTCAAAAACTTAAGAGTTTGGTTTGTTCATGTCTCCGTACAGTCAGCGTTTTTCCAAACATTATCCCAGATTTGCACCTCTGTGGTGCAGTAACCAGATTAAAAAAGCACTGTTCTTGACAACAGCATGCRGATATATTTCCAATTTAAGTGGCTCAAATTTGCAATATTTTCTTAAAAAGTGAGTGCTGATACRCTTGGTATTCCCCAGTGAAAATTACATTAAGGAAAGCCTCTCTATCCAAGCTATACAAAAGGCTGCTTATTGCAAGGAACATAGGAAAATAACCCCAAACTGAGCTCACAGTCCTGTGTTAGCAGTGAATAACCCTGATAATGTGTTTTAAATTACTCAGTGAAAGATATTTGGCTTCTCACAAGGAGATTTATCAGCTAAGACAAGCCTTTGTGGAATGTTTTTGAGCCTGAACTACATAACAGAGGCCAGTAAATACAACCCACCGCAAGGAGAGAAGGGCTCTGGGAGCCATTAGAAATCTAAATTATTTGGTTTTACTGCAGCATTCAGCTGGCAAGCTCTTCCATGATTTAAACAGCGTCTTTGTTCCCCCCTTGCTGTCCGCCATGTTTGCACTTGTCCTGCCAAATGTCAGAAAGCAGTTAAACCAGGTAAACCAACCAGTCAGTTTGTGCTGCTCTTAACCAGTCCACCCATATCTCTAGTACTGCAGTAAATATACCAAATAAATAATGCACTATGCAGAAGTCTGAACTGGAAATCTAATGTGAAATCTTACTCRAGGACAACAAATGCTAGTGAAAGGAGAAGCTTAGAATTGGTAGTACCAGAGCTTCATCCACAGGAACCAGAGAACAACACAAAAGCTGCATTATGCTCTGTGTAGCACCAGTGGTTTTGATCCTAAACTGCTGTTCGATGTTAGRGTCTTCTTAAGTCTTACAAATTATTTACCATATTTTAGTTGGTATAATGTGTCCCATGAAGAATGTTCTTAGTTTTGGAATGTTGAGAATGCGTTAGGCCAGATTACAAAATAGATTAGAATTAGGTTTTAATAACATGTCCTTCTTACAGGGAACCCCAAAGCTCTTTACAAATCAGTAAGTTACATACCAGGGGATGCAAGGTGAAGTCTCCTCTTGTTACTTCTTACACCAGATTTTTCTCTAATATATCTCTATGAGGTTCCCTGAGACTGCTTTTGCTTTGAAATGGGATAGGAGAAAGCAGAATTACGCAGAGACTGTGCAGGCAAAAGGAATAGTTCTCACRTACTCAGCAGTGGTTCTTATTCAGCTGGGGATGTATAAAAGTTGTTTTACTGATGAGGGGGGATGTTGGCCAAGATGCCATGGTTATATAGTAGCACCATGGGACCACTAGGTTCCATAAGAGCAGCTACTGTGCGCTTTAAATCAATATTACCTCTAAAACATAATGGTACCAATAGGGCTGTACACAGTGGTTGTCGTTCAGCAGTCAGCCTTTCCAGTCATTACCACAAGGCAATATTTGATATTGCCATATGAGTATAGGTAGCTCTTAAAGCTGTCCAGGAGTTCCACTGCCAACCAGTGTCATCTCTGTATTTCATGACATCAAATCTAGATAATTTAATGTCAGTCTGGTACAACTGAAAGAAAGGCTTTGTCTTATAAAAACCTTTTTAAATGTGAGAATATATGTTTAGAAATAATCCTATGTTGTTGAATCTCAGATTGCTCATGTGAGTCTACTGAGCTTTTCTGGTTTGACTCCCTTTCTATAACTCTGAAATAATTTTGCTTTTCTGGAGCTTTCTATATCTTTGTGCTCATCAAGGTTAAAAATAAAACAAGAGATCCTGGTACATGTTACATCTACAAGGAAAAGTTTTCATCTAATTAGACTCATAGGACAGCTAATCAAAATTACTGAAGAAGGTCAAAACAAACAGAAGCCCTTGGTGGTTTTATCAAACATGAGTTCCTACAGGCAAGAGGTTTTAAAACATCTTCAGTTTAACTCAGAATGAAGATTCACTAAATGGTTTTGATCTGTTTATGTCACAGTAGGAACTAAATCAGAACAATCTATGAGATGGTTTGTGCCCCACAGCAAAAGGACCATCTATTCTAAGAGTCTAAGCTGCCTTGTGGCATATCCTGACAGCCTTGACTGGGAACATAGTATGCACAAGTCCTCAAAATATCCTGGAAACTGCTCACTCTCAAATTCAATAACGAGCTGAAAAGTGTTAGATACAGTAAGATTCACATCAATCACCTGGCACACAGGAGAATGTGGCTTGGTTAAAAAAAAAAAAAAAAGCCTTGATACAGAAACAATGTCTTTTGAAGTTGATGCAACTTTACTCCCTCTTCCTGTAAAGGAGACCAGTATCATGTAACATTGTACAGCTCCATTGTCATATTTCAACACAAAGTTAAATAGACAATTTGTGTGTGTATAAATTAGTGCCAAACCACCTCAAATTTAGTGTGAYAGTTGTATTAAAAAGGAAAAAGAAAGAGAAAATGTGATTTCGAGGACATTGAGTGCTTTTCTTGAATTTCTCTAGAACTGCACTCTCTGTCCTCACTCTATATGGATGTAGTAATGTTAGATCTAACCTCAGTATTGCCAGTAAATACTTGGTAAAACTTGAACTTACTTTCTAAGGGTAAGGTCAATTGAGGAAGTAGGAAGATGAGAGAGGGGGAGTGGACTATCCATATAAATTACTGATATTTTCAGCCAAATGAGTTGGAGGCTTTTCCTAGCTTCTGTTGAAAACACAGCTACCTCACATACATGAGTCAGGTCTTGTCAATACCAGGAAGTTTTACCAACATGTCTTGCAAACATGTTATGAGTTGTCACTGATGTTCTTGTCCAAGGACAGAAAAGCCAAGTGATACTGCAACTTGTAAGGGTGGACTTTTACTCCCTGAAGAGCTATGGTGGTACTTACAGACTAAAAGAGGGAGAGAAGAGATATTGGACATTGTAATTTTTTAYAGAATTGTTGTATGCTTATTCTTAACCAAGGATGTCACAAGAAGTGGACACTTTTTGCAGAAGAGAAATGCCAAATGAAAAAAGCTCTAAAACGACACTTCACAAATCCTCAAAACACACACTGTCATTTCTTGAAGACCCTGTTTCCTTATCTTCCCRAAAAGGAACAGATTATGGGAGAAAAGACACTAATGAACTGGTTTCCTTTCTTTTGTCAAGAAAGGTGGAATTAAAAGGACCACTTCGGAGTTAAGTAGTATGTCACCAGCACTGACTGAGACCATCTGCCTCTTATAGCTGAATATTTATGAAGTTTCTTTACCATGCTTGTTACTGTGATAGCTAAGATTAACAWGTAAAGACTGAGTTTCAGGAAGTCATTAAAAAAGAGTCTGCTCAAGCATTTGTTTTGAAAGAAGAAAATGSTAAGCATTACTTGAAATTAACAACTACAAAGAATGAATCCAGCCAATCGTTTGACCCCTCAGATTTCCAGGCCTACTGATTCTGGTGTTTTACATGGTTCAAGGACAAAACCAACCAACCAACCAAACAAACAAAAATCCCCAAAACAGTTGGGCTGCAAGCTGCTGACTGAAGAGAGAGCAGAAAGAGGGCTGTATTTCTGTCTGGTCACAAGCAGAAATTTAGATTTCATGCCACTCAAGAGTGTTTCTAGAGTCGTTTACAGTTTTGTTGTTAGCATTTGGTAATCAGTGTACTGTGATGCCTGCTCTCTCCTTTGCCTTGAAATATGGGTACAGTAGTATCTTGAATGTTAAAAGGTAACATTCAAACCATGTTGTACATTGGTTTCATTGCAATTAGTTTCCTGTGTCAGATTACTGCCAAGCAATTCCTCTGAAATGTCAAGACATATTTAGTCTAGAGACTCAAATTCAGGTACTCACAACTTTCAGAGATTTTAAACCCAAACTCAGGCATTTTATTGACATACTTATTGATGTATATATTTTTTTAGACGTCTCTGTCCTTTTAGTTATGAGTCTGGGTTCTGACGCAGTAGTAGGAGAAAAAAAAAATTCTGTAACATTTGCAGCCTTGGTAGAAGCAAAAAAGTTTAAAAAACATTAAGAAGCTTCATTTATTTTTTGTAGGATTCTCATTTGCATTCTATATTCCCAAGATGTTGGGGGAAAAGTCTGAAGTTTGCATGTTTATATTGATAATGCACCTGCATAATGCCTTTCACTTTACAGCCTGGGACCCCGGTCTTGTTTTTTTATTTTTTAGCTCTCATTCCTTCTCCTAATTGCTCCACTCTGGCCCACAGTTATTAGCATAGCAACATTTTTGCTTGCCTAGCTCCAGTTCTTGGCGTTCTCCATGTCCTGCTCACTCTTACTCCTGTTGTCCATCCCTATATCCCTGCAGAGCTTTCTCCTGAGATGATGCACCAACCTTACACAGAATCACAGAATCAGTAAGGTTGGAAGTGCCCTCTGGAGATCATCAAGTCCAACCTTCCTGCTCAAGCAGGGTTACCTACAGCATGTTAGACAGGGTTGCATCTGAGTGGGTTTTGAATATCTCCAGAGAGAGAAGGAGACTCCACAACCTCTCTGGGCAATCTGCTCCAGTGCTCTGTCATTCTCACAGGGAAGAAATTCCTCCTCATGTTCAGGCGGAACTTCCTGTGCTTCAATTTCTGCCCATTGCCTCTTGTCCTGTCACATGGGACAACTGAAAAGAGTTTGTCCCCATCTCCTTGACACCTTCCCTTCAGGACTTATACACATTGATAAGATCCCCCCTCAGGCTTCTCTTCCTCAGGCTGAAGAGGCCCAGCTCTCACAGCGGTTCCTCATAGGGCAGATGCTCCAGCCCTCTGATCATCTTTGTAAGCCCTGCACTGGACTCTCTCCAGTAGCTCCATGTCTCTCTTGTCCTGGGGAGCCTGGAATTGGACACAGTACTCAAGAAGAGGCCTCCCCAGGGCTGAGTAGAGGGGCAGGATCACCTCCCTCGACCTGCTGGCAACACTCTTCCTAATGCACCCCAGGACACCGTTAGCCTTTCTTGGCCACAAGGGCACGTTTCTGGCTTATAGTCATTTTGTCATCCACCAGCACTCCCAGGTCTTTCTCTGCAGAGCTGCTCTCAGAAGGTCAGCCCCCAGCTTGTACTGGTGTGCAGGGTTATTTCTCCCTAGGTGCAGGACCCTGCACTTGCCCTTGTTGAACCTCATGAAGTTCCTCTCTGCCCAGCTCTCCAACCTGTCCAGGTCTCTCTGAATGGAACCACAGTCCTCAGGTATATCAGCCACCCCTCCCAGTTTGATATTATCAGCAAACATCTGAGGAGGCACTCTGTCCACTCATCCAGGTCCCTGATGAAGAAGTTGGACAGGATGGGACCCAGTATTGAGCCCTGGGGGACGCCACTAGTCACAGGCCTCCAACTAGACTCTGCACCACTGATGACGACCCTCTGAGCTCTGCCTTACAGCCAGGTCTCAATCCACCTCACTGTCTGCTCATCTAACCCACACTTCCTAAGCTTGCCTAGGAGGACGTTATGGAAGACAGTATCAACACAACGTCCACTGCTCTCCCCTCATCTACCCAGCCAGTCATTCCATCATAGAAGGTATATCAAATTGGTTAAGCAGGCTTTCCCCTCGGTGAATCCATGCTGGCTACTCCTGATCACCTTCTTCTCCTCCATATGTCTGGAGATGGCATCCAGAATGAGATTTTCCATCACCTTTCCAGGGATGGAGGTGAGGCTGATTGGCCTATAGTTGCCTGGGTCCTCCTTCTTGCCCTTCTTAWAGACTGGAATGACACTGGCTTTCTTCCAGTCCTCAGGCATCTCTCCAGTTCTCCAGGACCTTTCAAAGATGATGGAGAGTGGCCTGGCAACAACATCCACCAGCTTCCTCAGTACCCGTGGGTGCATCCCATCCGGACCCATGGATCTGTGGATGTCTAGCCTGCCCAGAAGGTCTCTAATCCTATCCTCCTCAACCAAAGGAAAGTCTTCCCTTCTCCAGATTTTCTCTTTTGTCTCCAGGCTCTGGGACTCTTGAGGACTGCCCTTAGCAGTGAAGACTGAAGCAAAGAAGGCATTCAGTAACTTCTCGGTATCCCTTGTCACCAGGGCCCACTCCTCATTCAGTAGTGGGCCCACATTTTTCCCAGTCTTCCTCTTGCTACTGATGTRTTTGAAGAAGCCCTTACTCCATCCCAGTAAGTTTTTGGTTCTCCTTTTTATGTGAATTCCCCCTCTTTTTTTTTAATCCTTTTTCCATCTTAGCTTTCATGATGGAATCTCCTAAGGCTCCTTGGCTTCCTGACCTAGGCCAAACCCTGGCTCCTAATMAAACTTTACGCCCAGCATGATGACTTGCTACAACTTTTTGCTTATCCAAGGTCTGGTTTGTGCTTGATTTAGCTAGTTTTAATACACAGATCCCTTCCATTTTTAGCCTAAGCAGTCCTGACTGAAGATTACAGTTTTCCACATCCTTGTGAAGGTCCTCTGACAAAATACAGTGTACCAAAGTTAAAATGTTCAAAACCAATTTGGGGCTACAAGGAGCTGGCTTGCTGTTTTATCATCACTAAACACCCCCCACACATACCCCAGGCTGAAGGATTTGCTGTTCCCTCTCCAGTTCAACTACTGGCTATTCTATTGCCCATTCCTGTACATCACTTTTATGTCCTTGTATGATGTGTGGAATGATCCCACAGGCAGGCAATTTATGATAAAGGATCCCACAGTGCATTTCAAATTGTTACTGTCCCCAAGATATATTTTTCAGACAGCTGGTTCAGCATGCTGAGACTCATAACTCAGTATTTTCTATCAATGTGTTATGCACATTCAGATTGTCAAGGGGAGGTTTCTCAAGACCATTTGCAGAGGGAGTTGGCTAAGAGAGATGTTCAGCCCAGTTTGCAGAGAATTTGCCAGACAATGCCTGTTAATACTAATGATGATGATGATGATTGTTTGTTTCATTAGGATATGACTTTTGGGTGTAGATTTTGGTCTGCTGCRACAGTTTTGTTTGTGATTGGATTTTCCCAGGGGGTGTGAGTGGATTGCTGTTTATACAATGCAGCTGTRTTTTGTGTAGTCTGGTGCATAAGCAATGGACATGATTCTTCTCAGAGAAGCTCTGATTTTATTTCCCCATGAATCCACTAATATGTTACTTTTACARTACGAATGGATGGTGGATTGTCTGCAAACTGGACAGACAGTTTATGAGCTCAGTATATTCAAGCAATATATTTAAGCAATCATAACTAGTATCAGTTATAAAACTACTATAATCATGAAGTTACACAAAAAGGAAACCAAAACTCTGTGAAAAGTAGATCCAAATAAAGATTAGTACTTTGGAGGTAGATCTTTCACTTCAGAATACATCAACTGAGTTAAATTTAAGAGGACAGTTGGCTATATATATGGCATTAAGTTCTGCATGAAGAATTCTTTGGAATACTCTGTCATTAGGGTAAAAACGTGAAAGAGAAATGAAGAAGCTTAGCAAGATGAGGCAGGTACATGTTAAAAATCATCTGATTTGTTATATCAGATCAAAACATGTTCCCATCAGAGCTAGTATCATGCCTCTAGTAGCAGCCAAGACCTCCTACTGCAAAGAAAAATGAAATCCACCCAGAATGTATTTAAGCAGTGGTTCTATGTTATAAGAGAACTGGAACTGAAAGGTAGTGTTCATTTCTGTGTTCATTGAGATGAGATGATGGGAATGGACATAAGATTCATATCATCCTTGGAAAAACTATGCCTCTAAACTTTAAAGATAGAAAGACTTGCTGAGAGAACAGTGGTACTTACATCAGCTCCTTGAAAAGGAAATAGTTTGAAATCATTACCCAACACTAGTGTATACCTTAAGGGAGGACAAAGAGAGAGAAATTTCTCCTGAATTGCAAGAAGGTAAACTAGTCATGGGCATTGTCAGAGATAACACCTTCAGAAAAAGGAATAGTAGACAACAGTTCTCCCTGCTCTTTGATTTAGAAAGATCTGGGAATGAAAAAACAACCATACACAGAACTAGCTTCACAGTGCTTGTGATACATCTATAGTTAAGGAGAACTTACGGTGGGAAAAAAAAAGCAGCAGAAGCTATATGCCAATCTTTGGATCACAACAAAAGTTGATCAAATTTAGTTTGGCATGTGGACCAAGCGTTTGGACTTGATCAGGCTTCTGCATACCTCCATACTAGGAATACTCACCCTTTTTTGAAAGGCCAACTTTTAGCTTTTCATCAAAGATGATTCAGTTTAGACACTCACCATTGATATGCTCCAAGCTGCATGCCACTGGTGAAATACCCTGGCCTTTGTTACTCTTTGTTCACTCTAACGTCTGTGTGTACCAGAAGGCATACATTGGTTGTCCACACACTTGTGAGCAAATGCTGCAACTGCTGCTGTTCTAGCTGGACACAACAGATGGGATCAAAAAAAGAAAACGTCYACACAATGCCTGTAGATAGTTGTTCATTCTGTTTATTTATTTATTTATTTTTGTATCTCTGAAAGGACTTTGGAGAAGCTGAAGAAAAATGGGAGGAGGAAAGAATTAGGGATTTGAAACAGAACAAACAAATAGAAAAGTAAACAGGGGAAATGGTTTGTGAACGCAACTCTGAAATTATGCTACTGAGATAACAGGAATGCTATCAAAAGGCAGAACATCACATGGCTGCTGAATCGTAACTCTTATCAAAATAATATTCTCCCACCTTAAAATAACTATCAGTGTACCACCAAAAAATGGAAGTATTGTCTTTTCATTTCTATYCCATTTTCTCTCTGGCTTCATTCTCTTTCAGGGCTCCTTCACATCTCAGCATTACTGCTGGGCTGCGTGTATAGGCATGTTTGTGCTTTCACACACACATACATAGATACTGTAACACCTGAAGGATCCTTGATCTGCAATAGATATATACAAACATATACAGTCATGAAGTCAATGGAGACTCTTCCTCTAAGGACAGAATACCTATGTCCTATAGGAACACAATTTATAAAGCAGATCAGATTAGATTTCCATAATCCTGTAAATCTATATGTTGACCTTGGGGATCAGGGCATTCTCTAATCTACAGATAGGATAGTAAGGATTTATCAGCATGGGCTTGGAATGATTGCATTACTCATAGGTAAATAAACTGAGTTATGGGAGTCTCCAAGATCAAAAGGAGTTGCAAAGGGGACCCAACAAAGGATGATTCAATCCCCAAGAAACCATTCAATTTAAAAGTCCATAGTTGTATTCATGCTTAGAAGTGGTAAAAGGATCCTGTCAAGTCAACTAATGCAACAATGGCATTTTTCTATATGGATCTGCATAAAGTTATACTGAGCATTGAATGGAGTTTTTGTAAACTACAAGTTGTGATTTTTTTAAATGCCTTATTATTGCTGTTTTCACTGCTCTATACATACACAAGAAATATCTTCATCCAATCTGTTCCTTCACCTGAGCAGCATCTGCGGTGTTACCTTCTGCCAACCCGGCATTTGGCTGCCAGAGAGAAAAAGTGTTCTCCGGGAGGCATAGGGCTCTCAGCACACCTTTTCTGTTGCACATTCCTTTCCTTTCCCTGATTTGCGCTGTCCTACCAGACCTAATCTACAGCTGCAGACGTAAGAGCTTTATCCTCTGCCGCGCTGTTCTCAGCGGTTCATCTGGGACTAATCCAGTGTCAGCATAAAACCAGCTTTCTCACTTTGCAGAGAGGCTTTCGGCTGCCTCTTACTAAATTCAGACAGCTGGGTCCCCTGACAGCAGGGACTGCATGATGTGATGCCAGAAGAAGCAGGGCTGTGCATGGACCCTTGACTCCCAGAAAAGCAAACAAATCAGTGATGATGTCTTGCTTGACCTGCAGTACCTTTCACGTGAACACTGATTCTGGGATGTGAATTGGCTCAATCATACCACTTTGTGAAGCAACGAAGGAAGACTTACTGATTTATGCTCATGAGGCAGTGATCACATAAGGGTATAAATATATACAAACAAAGTTGCAGGAATTCAAGTAAATTCCTTTTTTGGTAGTCTAGGTGAGATAGGAAGAACCTTTCTGAGTTGCTCAGTATTTTGGGCTCTCATTGACTTCAATGGGAGACAAAGGGCCTCATAATTTTTGAAAATTTGGGCATTTCAGTATGATTCAAGGCCAGCATCTGAAACAAGCCAAAAATCAGGAGAAAAATGACAACTCTGATTTGCTGTAGATCATGTAGTCCCCAAGATGGACTACAAGATGGTCCCCAAGAAAMCAGGAGTCCTGACTCCAGCTCCTAAAAAACCATTTCAGCCTGTTTCAACTCCTACATATGGCAATGGGAAAAGAAACCTGTGTAGTCAAACCACAGAAGAGGAATTATTCAAATCCCAGGAGGGATGTGGTGTGTCTGTGGGCTCCCTCCACGTGAGTCACAGGCTTCTTCATGTGGTTAACAACCTGGCAGAGGAGTAATTGATTAGGATGAGCAGCTAGTGAATCTCAGAGCAGTTTGATTTTTCAATTTAGATAAGTATCAGAAATCTCAGATGCTTCTAAGGATTTCCTCAAGTTTCTTAACTGGAGAAACCAAATCAATGAATGTGTCACCTAGAGAGCTATATCGCAGACTGTATCAGAAGCACCAAGAGGTGCCAGCTTTGTACGTAAATAAGGGAACTGGTCTCATTTTTTTGAAGCCGTGACATATTTTCCTGATTTGCTGGGAGAGCTAGCAAAGGTTTGAGGAAACAAATAACTGTGTTTATGAGTGCCAGTACACTCTCCTCATCAGCAAAGCACACAAAGCTCCTTACATATTGATAGTATATCTTTTGTCCCTCATGTAGGCAAGAAGAGGAGACAAAGAGCCTTGCCTGTTTCCTTCCACAGCATTAAGCCATTGTAGGAAGCTGTTCAGAGCCTGGGGTACGAAGGCTTACCCTCCCTTCTAGAATGGTTATGCATCTAGTCTAATAAAGGAAACATACTCAGAACTGTCCTCTTTCACTGAGGGCGGGAGACACAGAATGATCCATATCTTTAATAGCAAATTCACTTATCCTCAGAACAGTGTCCCTGGGAAAATGTTATTTAGTTAGGGTCAAAGCTAGGCATTGGTGTAACTACATGACAAATTAGACAATGTCAGTCCTGATTCTGCGATGTCATCTGGTGTGGTTTAATTTACTAGTATAGGTGTGGTTTTATAGTGAAACTGATCCAGAGAAGCAGGTAGGCAACAGTCTTATCCCGCAAAATAATTGTCTCCACATATGCCATTGCCCTTGGAGCTGTGGAAGTGTTGTGTTTCTTGAGGGGGATCTTTTGAGTGCAGCACCTCCTTGCTAGAATGTAACAGGCCCATATCCCAGAAGCTTACTCCTGTAAAGGAATCTTATTCTGAAAGAAAGCCTAGTATCCTTTGAAAGCCTGTGGAGTTCACTGAGAGCACTTGACAACCCCTATGTTTGCTCTCCAGTAGATGTTAGCTAGAGAAAAGAAGGAGAGAGAAGACTTAATGCTTTTGTTTGCTTGTTTGCCTTTTCTTTGCTACTCTACTGGTCTGATTCAGCCAAAAATTGATTTCTCACCTCATCAGTGACTAGAGAATTGATATATGTCTTTTGTCTGTTATGTAAAAAAGTGTCTATTCCTGCTTATGCAAGAAGGTATAACCACTTAAATCAAGTGGTTGTCAAGCAAAATTAATCTAGTCTCCTGTCTCTTAATAGCTGACTGGTTATCTTAAAGGTATGATATATGGATTTAATAAAATGATTTGTTTTCTGGTGAGGTTAAGATATGGGAAAGTTTTGGGCTATAGCCATGCTCAGATTTTTCCAGAGAAGGGAGGAAAAATGAAGGCAATCTTCTGGTCAATAAATTTGACTTTTTTTGAAAATTTAGATATTTATGTCATAAAACAGGAAAACTTCACTCCCAAAAACAGCACTTACTTAACTTTCTTAGACTTTGCCAGAAATGTCCTAAATTCCTTATATCACCTCAGAAACTAGAATACTTCCACTTTCATAAAATACACAGTTGACACTCTAGAGCCTTATGAGATGAAAGGACCATTGGATATAGGAGATGCGTCCTATACCATGAAGTAGACAACCCATAGTCTAGGGGTACCTCGAGCCAGGTAGGGCTGCTCTTTATGTGATGTTTCCCAGGCTTCGCTCAGAATGTGCGCAGATACCTCAAATGACAAGTCTTAAACCAAGAAGGCACGCTGCAGCCCAGTCCATCACCATGGGACCCCAAATCTCGCAAGTCCTTCTACTCAGCCATGATTGCAGTTTATATACTCATTCGTGTTGCTTTGTCTCATAAAGCTAACTTCTTTCTTTGGATGTTGCTCTGTAATTAATAGCCTTGGAGCATTATATTAGTTATATCTTAGCATTTGCTTCATTACACCTGACCCATGTTAATCTTTCCTATAACTCTATCCTCTTTTGGGGCCAGGAACTCTTCCAAATAATAAGCAGCTCTGGGGAAAGTTCCATCAGGTCCCTAAACTTTTGTAAAAGGAATCTCCCTGACCTGGTGGATATCATTGTTACTGATATTGGCTACTGAAAGACTCTTAAAAGGTTTTTATCTGTATGGAAGGCTGTGATGCTGAATGATTTATTTATTTATTTATATTCTATAAGTAGTTTCAGAATCTCTCCCACAGGGCTTTGGTTAAATCCAGAAGCATCTAGAGAGTGATGAACTTGTGCATTTTGAATGGAATTCATCAGGAAAACCAGCACAGGTCAAAAGGTCCCTTTGAGCAGCAGCTGCCGTCTGATCTCAGTCATTTCTCAGCATTACCGTGTAATGCTCTTGCATTTGGGATTGCTGAAGCAACAGGCAGCATCAAAGCAATTTTCACACTTCTGGGAACCGATCAGGGAGGAAATAAGAGTGAATGATCTTTGCTCCCTTATGAAGGTGACACTTCGTTCCCTTAAGCAATTTCCAGAAAGGATCTGGGAGTGAGAGGAGTTCTCTTGACTCTAAATCCTGTGTATGTGAATAAGGCCCACTTCTACGCATCTTTTTTTCTTTGAGATGAAGTTGTTTTTAATAATAATCTCTACCTGTCTGAATGTGGATTTTGCCAGCAGGAATAGGAGACCCTCATGAAAATTTAATTGAAATATGTGTTCATTTCCAGAAATGCTTAAATGTGCTTAATTGACACCATTGTAATGAAATTAAATAATGATGGTATGGACTTCTGCTGAACTGCGAATGTATTTGATTGGTGAAAAGGAGACACAAAAGAAATGGCAATGGAAATATCTAACAGGTCTGACTTTTCTTTTTTCTTTTTTTTTCCTCCCATGAATTTGGGCTGCCTTCTCCCAAAAGTCAGGAAGGGAGGAGAAGCAGTAGAAAGGTTTGACATTTGTTCACTATTTAAACCAAGTGATTGAATTTCATTTCTCCAGATACCCTGGCTGTTCCTTCAGTGTTTGCTGCCAATGGCTGAAAATCCCTCGAGTTGATATGGAGGTGTACAGAAAACTAGTGAATGATCTGAATTGGGGACTACATTTTTATACTGGATCGTACAGTGTGACAGGAGTACGAATGGTTAAGGGGCCTCAGTGTTGCATGCTGGGTGTTGTGTCCACTTGGGCCAGAGAACCATGGGGAAGGTATATTCTCTATGCACAGATTTCAGTCTCCCGGCTCCAACATTCAAGTGGTTATCAGCAGGCTGCAAAAAAAGGTGCAAAAATAGGAAACATATACTTAGAGACTCTGTGAATCATGTCCCAGGAACTGCTAATGATTGCCCTTCAGCTGCTAGCACAATGCCTGTAAATGCCTATTTAGAAAAAGAGCAACATGATTTCCAATGCCAGTGATCAGCACTCTCATGCTTAGCAGTTACACATGTAGAGTCATTTTATAAGGTTAAATCATATCTCTTCTTTCCCAACCAAGTGTTCAGAATGATTTGCTTTTTTTTGCTTTTTTTTTTTTTTTTTTTTCCATAGCCCGTGAAAGAAATTAGGAGTGGAGAAAAGCCACTGTGGTTGATATGCTGCCACCTCCTGATATTAGGAAAGATAGCCAATGCATTTTTCCTCAAGGAATGTTCTCTCTTACACAAAAAGCTACAGGACTGAGAGCAGAAACACACAGTCTGGGTTACTCTGGTTTCTGTTCTGCATGGGTACATGATTATAACCATTCCTTATAGCCTTAACTGTCAATCCAGTAATTGTATTCTCTAACTCTGTACCCATTGCAATGTCAAGTAAGTCAAGTCTAGATGGTTGCCTTTTCCCTTTTCTGCAGGACATTGTTTTGCAGTCTCCTATTCCTCAATGTTAGGATACTTTTCCTTCGGTTAATCACAGATTTAACTGAATTTTAATTMACGCTTGCCCCGCAACATTACCTCTTATTCCTACAAAGTTATTCTTGCTGTGGTGTTTTAAACTTTTAATGTCTTTACAGGTGTATTTTATGCTCTTTGACTCTTATTTTTCCCCGTTTTCTTTGTRCAGTGAAATTCTGCAGAGGCCAGCCACAAGGTCTAGGCAGCCCATAAATCCCACTTAAACTCTGAAACAACAGATAATGAGAATTGTACTCTTTTGCTCCTGTGATTTGACACTGACTGGAGAGCCTCATCCAGTCTCTAGATGACAAAGTTAAACACAGTTTTGTGGGGGCCTTTCCTTAGAAGTGAGTTACATCCTGTGACGCATTTTCCTCCAGCTGTGTGTCTGTTTTTAACCAGATCCATTCATGATTTTTGCAGGTACCAACTGAAAAAAAAAAAAAAGTCAAAGCTTATTAAATATGGATTAACTCATTTCCTACTCATTCTGAATAGAAAATAACAATCTCTGTTGTTTTTCAGAGAGTGGATAACAGAAATTTTCTCCCAGGCTCAGACCTTTATATGCCAAATTTCAGCCTGGAACACAGTTTCTCAAACCGTGTATTGTATTTTGGGGTTGGGCTGATCTGTTTCAGTATGTCAGCAGGAATTAAACCTTTGGGCTCATGCTCAGTCTGTTTTTGCTCAACCTTGTCATCATTGCTTGAAAGCTTTGGCATTTCCCTGAAAAGTCTTTGGGGTGGAAGACTCACTCAAAATAGCCTGAAACACTTCAATTATTCTAATGACAAAATGATGAGAAGGACCCGTCCATAATGTGTCCCTAAAAGGTAAAAGAAGGGCTGAGGGGGACAACTTTTGTATGCTCCATTGTCAAGACTAAATTTGCCAGGTTTGAGATGTTTATCTTTTCATTCTTCATGATTTGTATTTTAAAAAATAAAACACAAATAAGGAGTTGCTAGAGGGGCAGCAGTAGGCAAAGTATTTTGGAGGGAGTTTACAATCAGAAATAATTTAGGAAATGTAATGTTTTACTTAGCTTGTTTCCTTCTCCTCATCGCGTGGGCCACTCCATTTGCACAAGGGCATCCCTCTCTTCATCCTAACACGCTGTTCTGCCTCAGTTTATCCCCGGTCATACTACAGCTTCCATCTGCAACAGAGTCCATTAACCAGGAAAGGAACTGAAAGATGGACACACGTGCAAGTAAAATGACATTACCCTCCATGCAAAAAAAAAAAAAAAAAAAAAAAAAAAAAAAAAAAAAAAAAAAAACCAACAAAAAAAAAAAAAAAAAAAAAAAAAAAAAAAAAAAATCAAAACCGATCCAGACTATTTCCTTTTGAGTTTAACTAACTTTCATTTCAACTGAGGAAGATTTCAGGGACTGACAGCTCCTGCTGTACCAAGCAGTCAGGCAGCAAGCTCCTGCAGCTTCCCACCAAACGGCCTGCCTCAGGAGGAGGAATAGCAAGTAGGCAGCGGGGCGAGGATTCCTTGCCAATAAGCTTAACCTGTTCCTGCAGATTTCGGATGCATTTAGCTAGTGTTTTTCAGCAGAAAATCATTCTATGGACATAGTTATGCAGCTGCTGTTCTAACAATCATGACTGCCAGAAACAGAGGCAGAGAAACATGTTCTGAGCTCAAAAGAGGAGTTGAAGAAGGCAATGAGAATGCTGAGATAGGGTGGCGGAAGGATATACGTACAGTAGGAAACTACAAGGAGACTTTTCTCAATTCCTAATATCTTATATTGTGAAGAAAAGCCCCTCTCTGAAGCCTCCTTGATCCTTATCCCCGTTGATATTATTCCTCACTGGAGAATACAACACACACAYGCACACCTGCAGCAGCTAGTGGGGAGGAGAATGTTTACCATACTATGCTAGGCCTCACTTTGTTCTTACTAATATAGAAGTTCAAAGAATGTATTTCTTCTGTCCTCTTCCTCATTTGCTCAAACCATGTTCTCTTAAATGAATAAACACTTTTAACTCTGACCTCTGAAAGACCATGATACCTTGCTGCTAAATATGGATTTTAAATCAAATCACATATCATTTTTGCCTCAGTAATGATGTAGCCAGGTGCAGAGTTATAGCTGGGCATGACTGTCAGTCATGTCAACTTTATGCTTAAGGGACTTTATCATGGTCAGTGAAGTTATTTGACTGTTAAGAGATATGGTACCAAACTTATCAAGGGAAGTAAATGAGGATGATAGTTTCATCCTAACTGGTAACTTTGATACTATCGATTTCCTTAACAGCATATGAAATTTCTCAACAATATTTTGGTAAATAGTGTTTTCTAAAGCCTGCTGAAGTCAATGGCAGGTTTTCCACTGACATGGAAAAGCTGTGAAGCAAGCTTTCTGTGTATTACAGATGAAATCCCTGATGGGTGTATACCCTCAGATCTCAAATTATGTTCTTTTCTCCCAAGTTAGGAAGATCATTATATTCTCAAAAATTGTTTGTGTTCTCCAGGTTTCCCCAAGGTGGACTCTTTCCTATTCTTCGACCTCTAGCTTAACGAAAGTTCTGGATGTCCTCTAAGACCATTACACAATTGTTATCTGTTGTTTGTAGGATACAACATTACATGGTGGGGTCTCTTTTTTCCTAACCCATTATTTCTACAACCTTATTTGTCTGCCAGCACCCTTCATTTTTATTTTGCTCGTTGGTAGGGAATCAAGCATCTAGATTTGTCTCCAGCTGTGGGGATATCTGCCATTTGCTCGCTGTGTGTCACTTTGCATTAGAGTAGGCTGAGATAAGCTAAGTACAAATGTCTTTTCCTAGGGGCTGGCTGCATCCCAATCAAGAGCCCAGAGTATGAAATCAAAGGGCAGCTTTATTGGCTCTTAGTATAAATAGCTTATACAGAGTACAGCACCCTAGTCTGCTCTATAGGATTGCAACAGAGTAATGTAGCTCTGGAATTTTAATGCTAGAACACAGAACTCTACAGAACAGAGAGTCACAAAGCTAGATTATTAAAGGTCATTCATAACTTGCTGTTAAGGTCTGAAATGTTTCCTCCAAATAATATTACTGTCAAACRTTTTATTCATTGATTCATTGTGAATATTTGTTATAAATTTAGGCTTTATATTTATATACATATATACACACACACACACCTTTTATACAAACAGTGCCTTCTGCTGTGTCCTCATTCACCGAGTCTAAACTTCATCTTTGTTGTGCTCATGACAAAATTTGGATGATCTTCTAAGACCCCAAAAGAGTTCCCTGAAAAATATGGAGGATCAACAGCTTCACTCTTCTCTGAGATCTGTTATTTGTAATGTTGTATTTGTATAAATGGTCGCCTGGCCTCCTCTTTAWATTACTTGAAACAGAGGATAATGAGAGATAAGCCTTAAAAAATACTATGCTTTTGTTATCATTTGGAGAACTTTTCTTATGAGTGAAAAATTGTTTTCCTCCATTTATCTTGAGGAGGCTGAGACTGTTTACAAGCTTTATGCRTTTGACAGAATCGAAGTATTTTAGAATGAAAGAAGCTGTTTAGATGTATTAACATTATTATTAATCTAACTCAAATGACAGTTCATGGTCAGTGGGGATTTTCTTGGTTAAATGACAGGGTTTTCAGACTGCATTCACAAATGCTTTTACAATTACCTATGGTATAKGTGATTGATAGGTCTTTTAAGGTTTTAAAAGTAAATGAGAGTCTGTACAAAACATAACCATGTATTTGGACCAAAGAAGCTTGCCACAAGTTTTTTTTTCAAGTTTGCACTTACAGCTTCACAYGTTTTCTTACCTGAAGGTTTTATCCATCTAGAGTCAGAGAAATGGTGGGAAGTTGCCTTAATTTTTAACCCAAGTGATAGTGATAATGCACATTAGAACCTCAGTTAACGTGCTGCAACTCTCAGCTTACTCCATTGACTTCTGGGAGGCTGGTCTGGGCTGATATCTTTACATGAGTTATTGTTACCCTGTTTCTGAAATTCACAGAGAATTAAAACCTACAAAAATAGCTAGGGTTTCACATCAGTATCATTTGACTATGATAAAATTTTCAAGCGTGTTAGCTAGCATTTTAACATCAAAGCAGTATGGTTTAATTTAGACAAGGTCTGATACAATTACTGGCATATACCCTAACTTTCCTGAAAAATTTGGCAAAACTGTCAAAGTCTGGCATGCATGTTGAAAATTAAGGAGGGGAACGTAGCTGAGATGTTTAAGAACCACTCAAAATTAGGGCATATGTATTCAATATGCAATAATATTACCTTCTTTCTATGTATTATATACWCAGTTTGCTTTTTTTTTTTAATCAGAAAGTGGCATAATTTCAACAGCGATGCGCTCAGCTAGATCTGCAAAGAAAATAGGTGCATTCCTGTTGTGTTGCTCAAATTCAGTATCATAATCCTTTAGAAGTCAGATATCACAGAAAAAAAGAAAAACGGTGCAGCTACAAAGGAAAATTACTGTGATATTTGTGAAATAGGAATGCTTTGTACATTGCACAGTACAAAGCATTGGAATGAGAAGCATTCAGTCTAGAGATGATTTCTTGTTTTCACATTTTTAGCTCCACTATTGTTTCAATACTAACCATATTTTCTCTGTTCTGTTCCTTTTAGGATGTGAAACAATAACACTRTCTCATATTTATTATTATTATTGCTGTTTGACTTACCAAAATCCCCCAGACCCTTACATTTATGGATTTACTATTAACTTGTCCTGGATAAAATCTGAGAACAAATAAACCAAAAATCTTTGGTCACTTGAACCTAAAATTAGAATAATCTTGACTTATGGTATGCTGCTTTCTGGTTACTGTGAGTTACCTCCTGAAATCAGCCTCCCCAATACAGTCAATATTCTAGTGTTCAGCAGTCTTCCACAGAACTATCATTTGATTTTATGTCAGGGTTTGTTGTAGTTGTTATTCTCATCTTTCTATATCCTAAACAAAGTGCTTTTTCCTTTCTGTTCCTTCCTTTTCTCAGCAATATGAAAGATTCCCATATATTTTTACCAGGAGACAAAGGTGAAAGTGTCTCTCTGACAAAAACCTGTGTGAGGAGAGCAAAGCCATTTGCAGTGTCACAACGTTATGACACTCACATCACGATACAGGCATGAACGCTGCGCTGCCAAGCAAGGAGCGTGTCATGGATCAGTCTTGGCAGGGTGTCAGAACTCTTCCCGATTTCTCTCATGGTGGATGGTTAGAGTYTTGTAATGGATAGAATCCGTGCTTGGTGGCACTGATGATTTTGCTCAAACATTAAAAGCAGGAGATGCTTAGATCAGTTCCTTATACTGTGACAGAAGCAGTATTCATGCTCTGCCAGAAGCATGACTAAAAATGTTCATCTGAGCAGGGACTACGCCTGCTGGACTGTCCAGCAGAGCCACCCTCATGTGTCCACTCTGTGTGTCCCCAGCTTCAAAGCTGCTGCCGTGAGGGACAAGGAAGCAGTGAAGAGAAAGAAACCTCAGGTGATGTAAATCTGCCAGTGGTATAAAGCAGCCCCTTTACACTGAATTCTGTGGGACTGCACCAATTAGAGCAGCTGGTTTGCATAYAGCACAGTGGAGTCCCTTCCACAAATGGCACTGTCAGCAATGTAAAGCTTCCATGAGCAATGATGTGAGAGGAAAACTTAGCATTCACCTTGAGTTCTCATCATTGAAAACATTCTAGGGTTTTATAAGGCATGGTTAGCATGGCACTGTTGATGCGAGTGTGTGCGCAGTGGAAAGGGACAGCAAGGGACTTGCTTGTTTTGATCAGTGGGAAAAAAAACAGAAAAAAAATCCTTTCTAGTAAAAGCTTATTGAAACTCTGCAGCCCTCCTGTAAAAGATACTTGTAGAAGCCTGGTTCTTGTTAACCCTGATTGCTTCTTAGTTGTTGCTTAGCAAACKGACTTCAGGGTGCTGACGCTCTTGCCATTAAATGACTGCACAGAAGCTAAGAAGCATCCTAACTTGTCCAGCTTAAAGAAGGGCTGGCTCGAACACCTACGTCAATCATCTTTCCCAAGGATGGATCCATCAACTTCTCCATCATTAGAGAAAAGGCAGCGTTACTGGCTGAGATTAACTCCTCAGCTGTGAGCATCCAGAACAATGTGTTGTTTAGAGACAGTRCCAGACAGCATTTACTCTCCTGCACACATGATGAACACCTACAGATCTCAATAACCATTTGATATATATAGTTGCTTAGCCATTACCTGTTTTGGGAAGGGTAAGTGCTGTGATCAAGCCCTGTGTCAGAAATAGAGACTCATTAGCAGGAAAACACACTTCTAAACAGTTTGCAGTACTGTGTGTTTGGGCAGGAAATGGAAGAGCCTGACTGCTGTTTTGAAAATTGAGGGGATAGCTCCTTTCACAGTCATTAAACCTCAATAAGGATGTTTTAAAAATAATCAATTGTTCTAGTCTGAGTGAAATAGAATGTCTTGTTGAATCTATACTGTAAAAGAACAYTCGAGATTCACTTTCTTTTAGATATTTGTGCTAATGTGATTTAACAGGAGATCTTTACTGTCCTGCTATGAGAAAAAGAGAGAAATGAGAAGTGGCTGAATTACGCTATGTGCCAGGATGCTGAGGCTCGGCAGAGATAAGATAACCTCACAGATAAACAACAGATGGCCAATGGCCTAATGCTTTGCTTTGGATGAACATGACAGGGATTTATTCTTTCAACCTGGAGAAGGAATCTCAGAAAGGCTGAAGCTGCAGAAATGTGTGACACGCGGGCAGCCGCAGTTTGTTATGGGGATTCAGTCTGAGCAGATGGCATTAGAATACAGATCTATTATTAGGCATCTGCTTCCCTTCCCAGTTATGCAATGTGTGAGATTTAGAATAAATTCCCCAAGGAATTCTCAGATCACTCACTAATTTGTACATGCATACCTCTATGTGTCTTACTTTGAAATCAGACAATGAGCTAGATCCTGAGCTAGATTACAGGGATGTAAATTTAATAACTTCGTAGATTTAGTAAAGTGACAGCAGTGTACCTGGAAACCTCATCTGCTCTATGTCCTTACTGCACAGAGTGATAAACTTAGTGATAAACTATCAGRTAAGGATTAATACTTGTAACAGATGGAAAGTCTGTTGTCTGGATAAATGTGTGTGGAATCACCCACTGAGAAGGAAACTACCTGTAAGAGTTTTGCAAGGCCTGCTATTATGCAGAAACAACAAGAACCAGGATTTCTTTCTGCCTTATCGCCATTTTCCCTAATGTTTATCACAGAATCAGTACTGTGGGTGCCTTCATGCCAGCCTRTGTTGGACTTAACTCAGGAGCAAACCTAGGCTCTGTGGGGAGGTTTTCAAAGCACTTMTGTTAATGAAAATGTTACGTCCTTTAACAATTCTGAAGGCACTTTTGAACTGACATTTTTTGCTTCCCATGTGAACATGAAGTTGGCTGGTTTGGTCTGCAGAACACAATGGTTTTCCACCYGGAAGGGCTGATTCCCTGCTGCCCCTCAGGCAGCAGAGCTGGTCACAGTCACGTTTCTAGGGCAAAACTGCACAGTTGTCCCTGGCTGGGTGACCCCACAAGGCTGCACATGCTAACAAGAAGGAGCAATGCCCCTCAGCACCTCCCTGTCCCAGTTACCTGCCTGGTAGCACAGAGCTGGAGCTGCTGACAGCTGCCTTGCTAAGAGCTACTCCCAGGGCAAGGCTCTGGCAGCCACTGCCCCTTTCACCTGATGCTCTTTCATCAGCACCCCCACTCCCTCTCTTCCCCTCCCACACCTCTGCTCCCTCCAAATCTCTTGCCAGGGGGAGGGCCATGATATCTGAGTGTTCCTTCATTAACACCTCCATGTTGCAGCCTCAGAGCATGAAAGAGGAGCAGGCTTGGTACCGCACAGCTCTCCCCCACAACTGTTGCAGCTAAGCCTCCCCAAAGGCAGGGGCGCCACACTTTTATCTGTACAATCTCTCTGAGGCACAGAWCTTGTGGAGACTGAGGGAAATCAGCCCAGTGAGTCAGAAAAAGCATTTCTGACCTAGTGTCTCAGACCCTTCTCCTCCAATGTGTAGTAACAGGTATGTGTAAGTAAGTGTAAGAAAGATGCTCTCCTTAGGTGTCTTGCAGTGCTAGCTGAGGCTGCTGTAATGTCTAGTGGATTGCACGAAGGGGAGAAAAGGATGCTCTGAACTGCAGCACAAGCAGAGTGACAGYCTCTGATGAACATGTGCAGCAAAATTCTGATGTGGTCAGAGGAAAWAAGGTAGGAAATAGTGAGCTATACTCCTCCTAGCTGTGCATAGCTACTTTGATTGCATTACACTTCATTTTTGCTGACTATTGAGATGATCTGTTGAAAAGTTAGAAGACAGATGAGGAGTGATAGCAACAAAGTCAGTCCTTAAAGGAAARTTTCCTCTCATAGGACAGAGTGGAAATGGTTGAATAGAGATCTGAAATTCCAGTAAGCACTTGCAGGTGAGGAAGAAGGGCAACTAGGGTGGGGTAACAGTCAAACTATTTCAGACTGAAAAAATTCTAGTGTCAAACGCCATTACGTTGATCCAAGAGATTTTGGGTGCTGTAAAGTTTTGAATTTTGCATTTTCATTTTCAGAACTAAAAGTCATTCTAAGCTCACAGAAAAAAAAATACAAAAATGGGACTGTAGAATAAAGTCTTCTTCATGAAAAGAGATGTAATGAAAAGAGAAAATTGCCTCTTTTCATTACAGCCTTAAGCTTGACCTCATGCTCCATCTTACAAGCTGTATTTCTCATTATTATCTCAGAAATATCTTATATTCCATGTACTTTTTCTTCCTATTGAAGAAATTCAGACAAAGATGGTGATGAGGACCCCTGTTTTACAGACAGCTAACCTGTGGCTGTTGTTCATCCACTCAAGGCTTCTAAAAATCCTGAAAGTGTTTTTCTCTCAGCATTTGTAGTCAATTAGCACTTTTCACCCTCAGCTGATGATATTTCAGATTGGGTAAACTGTCTCTATCATTGCTAAAGAGTAACTGTCAGATATAGGAAGCCCAGAGGTCTTTCACTTAGAAAAAGGAACAAGGCTTAACCTCATGGATAGATGAAGCAGGTAGGAGTCTACCTTAGAGTTTGCAGAGGGCATAAAAAGAAAATGTCAATCTTTTACTAATCACTAGCAACAATTTTTTCTTCTTAAAYCTAAAACTGGGCAAGAGCACTGTATCTAATTCTCTCAGTATTTCACTGAGGAGGTAGGAGGTGATGGGAAAGAGTGGCAAAAAGTATTTTTACCTTCTTTAGGAATTAAGCTGCAGTCAGCACTGGGAGGAAAAAAACAGGCAAGAAATGAAGGCTGCATACCTATCCAACATAAGATTTCATTGAAAGCGGGGGGGGGGGGGGCATTTTAAAAAAATAAAACTCCTTGATATAGATAAAATCCCAAAATAATGATATAATCCTTATCCAGGTAAGGWGGTCTAGAATGTGAAAGTGTCTAGAACAGGCAATGAAATGAGCATGAACCTAAATGAAATAAAATACTTTGGAGAAACACGTTAGCTTTCCTCTCCCCATCATTTTTCYTTAATAATAAAGGATCAAGCTCCATTCCAATTAATCTTTTAATCTTCACTTCCGTGTCCTGTTTTTGGAGCAGGAGACCGAGTTGCTTGTCTGTCATGTTCTAGAGGCTCATTTATGAAGCACTGGCCTGTATTTCTGGTGCATTTGTCTGTGTTAAAAGAGATTCTTACAGAAKAACTGAGGTTTTATGTGATATTATATGCCTGACTTCTCCTCCTCCTCATTCACACACTTTTCTTGTATCTTTTTTTCTTCTCATTCTCTCATCACATGAGAGACTTTCCATTTTGTTGACTATCCAGACTGATTTTGTGTGATTTTTTTTTTATTTTGTACATGAGTATTCATAATATTACATTATTCCCACATTAAAATGGTTATAGATGTTGTTTAAACAAAAAAAGAGCTTGTAATTGAGTGGAATTTTATCGAAAGAACCTGCTTTCTTTTAAAATGTTTGATTTTCTTTTTTTCTCTTTTAGAAAAATCAAACTCAAAATACAGYCTTTTCTGGAGAATAAAATGATTGCTTTTTCATCTATTTTTGCTGAAAAAAATATTCATTATTGATAGTCAAAATTGGAGGGAGAAAAAAGTTGATTTTTAGATTTAATTTTTCTTCCCAAAAGCTGAATGTTGCCAATGGAAAAATCATTTTGCAGGCATATACTGTCTAACCAGCACACAGATCCACAGTAATTCTGTTAGCTTGTACCATTTGGGAATCTCATGCAGTATGGCTTGTAGTTCCGTATGGACTCTCAAATCCATTTTGACATGGGCAGGTCATTTTATCTCAAGATGATTAAAATAACTCAAGATKCTCGTAAGAAACATTCTAGAGAGCTCGATATATTTTCAAACCTGGTTGACGCCCTGAAAATTTAACRGAAGTTGACAAAGCTCCTGCTCTTCCACATCTCTTCATGCAGTCTTGAAAACACAAGTCTCTCACCTTCCCTACTCATGCATCTATCYGGATAAAATATTTATCTTTAGAGAAGATTCCCTATCCATTTTTTTAAAGGGAATAAAAAAGGTGATAATAAATCTCATAAGGGATTAATATATCTGAAGACCCTAGGGAAGTTAATTCTCTGCCTGTGCATCACTGCCTCCCAATGAAGGTTTGGCAATTGGGAAGGAAGACTTTATCTAGCAAGTGTGTTTTCCTTATTGACACGATCTTATATTGTTTATTCATGCTCACTWTAGCAGTGAAGACCTGTTTTCCTCCAAAGAGCCTATTTATACTGCTTTCTAATTTTCCATTTCAATGACTTTATGACTTGTCCTTCAGCTTTACACAGTCTTCACTGCTAAAGGAGTTCTCCTTTCACAGGCTAAGGCACAACTTGAGAAAAGGTACAATGTAGATCTTTTTCGCAATTAAACAGAGTTTAAAAAAAAAAAAAAGTGTGAACATACCTTCTACATTTCCYGCCTATGTTCTGCAGGTCCAGGCAAGTGATTTAAGCCTCAATTTAAAAAGCCCTAATAAAATAGGAATGAATAGGAAAGTAAAGCCATTTCTAGAGCACAGTGTATTCTTCGATCTTTGCAACTGTTTTGAAGGTACAAGAGAAGTATGTCCATGCCTATCTGGACATGGCAAGGGTGAACGAYCTCAGAGACTCAKGCTCAGTGACAYCGTAACTGAGTAATCCAGCTCCATRTTGAACACTGATGTAGCTTGTTTCACTTTTTGGCCCTATATATCCCGTGATTTGCCACAAAATCAAAGCAATACACAAAAGAAAAGTAAATTATTTCCTTTCCTGCAGGAAGCACAGTGTGTTAGAAGCCCTCAAAGGAAACCTTGTTTGATTCCTGAACTACAAGGTATATGGGCAAGTCTCAAAGGACTGCACTTCAGGCTGCTCAGGAATTCACCCYGATTTCTTAGGATATGCTGACAGGTAGGGCATTATTAATTAAAGTTCCTTTCTYGAAAGTATTTTGCAAAAGTGATTAAGCTGTCTCAGAGAACAAAGAGAAATACTCTTACTGTCAGATTTATTTGGGATGACTTAAGGCCAGATCCCTCTGATCCAAACTGTGCTCACTGCAGCTTGAGGGACCAGGAGCTGAAGTTACTGCCACTACTTACCTCAATAGGTCAACAACTTTGGTCTCTAATGTGCAGCAAAGATTCGTYTTTTTTTTTTTTTTTTTTGTTACTCTAACTGCCAAAAGTTTCAGGCTGATTWAGGAGCAAAATATGACATTGAATTTCTATGCCCTCTGTCCCTGTTACACACATCACACAGAGGACTAAGAGCTAATTACTAGTTGCTCCTGTAGGTCTGTATCACTCCGTAGGAAGCTTCAACAGGGATCACATTTATTTGTTCTCTGAATGCTTTGTTAGGGAATGGGAACTGGTCCATATCTGTATGTCCTTTATCATACAGTTACRGAGTACTTCAGGTTGGAAGGAAACTCAGGAGCTTTTAGTACAACCTCCTGCTCAAAGCAGGGTTAGCTGTGAGATTAAACCAGGTTGATCAGGGTTTTATCCAGTCAGGTCTTGAAAACCTTCACAGGATTGTTCAGCCTTAAATATGCCAATTTGTCTACTGGCACTTTGGGGGCAATGCTCCTCTGCCTCCACAAGGCACTGCAGGGCCAGTTGTTTCTCTTATTTCTTTTGTGCGGTGTGAGTAGACACAGAGTTACCCATCCAGAAGTGGGACTGTGAATGACACATCCGTGAATGACTGAAAGCTATTTCCCTGACTGGACTATATTTCTGAAGATTTTTTTAATTATTTCAGTCATTTTGTCATTATTATTCTCACTAGCTATGAAATCTGTGTATGAATTAGGAGATGGGATTTCAATTCCATATTCTACCATGGATTTCTGATTAGACAGCATGGGTCTAAAAAACATGGCAATTATCTAGTACTCCTTTATAGTCAAACAAGGAAAGCAGACACTCCCAGGGCATGACTAACTTTCTCCTAAACCAGGCACCTAACTCAGTTCAGTCCTACAAGCATCTCCTTTTCTCTGCTGACCATAAGGGAAAGCCTAGTTTCCTAGCTGAGGTGCAGACACCCACACTGCAGACTTCTAAAGTTAAGTGAGGTGAATGCTACTCTCACTTTTCTGAGTCTCACTTCTTTTGCCTGAAAATTATCAGCAGTATCTGAAGGTGGATGGAAGTGAGGTAATTGGAGGGATAAGGGCAGTAAGGATTTTAGGGCATCCAGATACCATGTAGTAGAGGGAGCTAGAGGGAACTGTGGTTTAATAGCATATATGGATCCAGGAGGGCAAAAATAAAGTAGTTGTATTGTGGGGCAGCATTACAAAGAATACCACAGAATATCACAGTTCCCTCAGAAATAAGTACAACACATCTTTTAGATACACTCTCTGAAATACCATTGCTTATTCTGTCCTGGCCAGCTTGAGACTTGGGTTATGGAGAAGGTGGTACAGCTTCTCCATGCAGGTGGATCYGCCTTTCGTTTTCACCACTGTGTAAAAGAGAGAAAATCAAATTAATGAAACTCAGAAATTCACATCAGCTTCTTCAGTTGCAAATCGTGCTTTAAATTTTTATGCAGAGTGGTGTGATGGGCATAATGTACGATTCCATTTCAGGTAATTACATTCTGCCTACTTAAAATTCTCTCTGTAGGTTCCACTGGGAAAATGATTCTTCATTTCTCCCTCGTGCACCCTGCTGGGTAGGTAGTATTGCTGTTAGAGGGTGGCTGCTGTGTGCCACCCCCATGTTCCCCRTGTACATACATACAAAAATTGTAGTGATGTTAGGCTGAACCCCGCATATGCATATTTTTGTCCAACCTTTGACTAAAATTGGTTGGAATTGCCTGGATGTAGCTGAGAGCAAGATTTGACATGCAGTTTGCAAAACTGGGATGAAAGAGGCTGTGAAAATACAGTATTATAGTCARTTTTGTATGCAGAGAACAACTTTTTATCAAGAATCCAGAACCATACAACTTTTTATCATTCCCTGGTTAAGTAGGCAAATATTATTTGATGGATTGTAAGATTAGGTAAACTGAGGCATGGAGAGCTGAAGTAATTTGCCAGCTATGATGCAGTGAGAATAGACTCAAGTGAGTACTTGCAGTCTAATCTGAGCTACTCAGGAAGGTAACAGCCTCCCAGCAGAACTCTGCAGTTCTACTGAAGAGTGATTTAAGTTGGCCTGTTTTACTGGGCAAACAGCATATTGCAAGAGGTTGTAACCAAAAAAAAGCCTATAGAATTTTTAACTGTGTAAGTAAAATGAATAGAGAGATATTTTTTCTACTTGTCTTTTGGCAACAGTAAAAAAAATAAAAAAAAAAAAAAAAGAGAGAGAGAGAAAATTCTCCTAAAGCTTCAACTAAATTTCAACTAAGTACTGAGTCAACAGGAAAGCCATAGCTAGAAAACAAGGGGATACTAACTTTTCTCTCTTCCACTTATCCCAAACACGGAGCAGATCTTTATTTTGTAGCCCTCAAGGCTAGTTCCACAACACGTCTCAGTTCAAATATCCCTAGCCACACACTTTTTTCTGAGCTGCAGTCTCYCTCTTCCTCGGCAGCTGCAGTGCTGTGGCATGTGGTGGCAGTCCTGGAGCCTGCTTCCTAGTGGTGTGAAATGAAACAAGAACAAGAACACCCAGGTGTTCACTCTGCAGRCTGTGCTGCCTCACTCTTCCCCTACATTTGGTGCTTTTTTGCCTTTTTTTTTTCTTTTTTCTTTTTGCAATTCCCTTGCAAATGTTTCCTTCTCAAGATATATTTACATTTTATTCATGACTCTGTCAGGATTAATTTCAGCGCTTCATGCYGCCTGTGACTCCTCATGTATAATGAATGAAGCAGCAGCTGCTGCAGCTGACAGCCTGGGCACTCCAAGGGCGTATATATACCAGTAGCACTGGCATCTTCTTACCAGAAAGGATTTTAATACCTCTGCTGTCTGGACCATTCTTTTGGCCATGGCACCTTTTAGAAAAAAAAAAAAAAAATGTGGGCACTCTAGACAGAAGTAAGGTACTTTTCTAATGACTTTTTTACTCTGACTACAGGCATTGATGATAGCAAAGACTTTGGGTTCATCAGCGTCTAAAGGCTGTATGATGCTGAGGGTCTGGACTTGATTATATTGGTGAAATCTTGTGGAATTATTAGGCCATATCATTACCATAAAAAACTAATCCTGGATCTGGAGTAGCACAGTCTGYGAAATTAAGGCCTCCATTTTTCCTTTTTCTTCTCATGAAATAACATATTCATAATACAACTCTCCAGAGGCCAAGGATAGTTTCACATCTGATGTACAGGAACTCTCAGAGTCTGAGAATGATCCCTGACTCTGCCACTGAGTGCTTGGGTGACCACAGGCATGTCCTTTCATCTTGGTGTCACCTTCTCTTCACACTCAGGATGAGGGCTAACAATGTCTTCTTCCTGTCAGCAGCTTGCCTTTTAAGTGTTTCCATGGATCCTACCATCCTGGCACCTCAGTCTTCCTGGAGATATTTGGGCTGTACAAAAGAACAGTAATAGGAACAAAACAATGATTTTTGTCACCCATAATTGAATTTATAGATCAGACATGTACATCAAACCCAGTACCCACTTACAGCAGAAAAACAACTATAGAAATTACCCCAAAAGATAGTGTTTTGTCTTTTTTCTAAAAAAATAGGGGAAAGGTGATATTAAGATAATTTGGAAAAAATGATGTTTCAGATTAACCTTTAAAGATATCCAAATATCAACATTTCTAGATGATCAGATTTTCTTAAATAGAAAAGGTCACCATTTGAAATTTTGGTATATCTAAATATCAAGGATTTTTTAAATTTTCGTTCTATAAATACCTTTAACAGCTTGTCTTTTTTGGGTTGTCAAGCAACTTTCAGCATATCAGACTGTCCTCTCAGACAGGAACTCCATTTTCAAACTATGTCAATCAAAACCTCAAATGATGGAACTTTTCATCTTCATGCCCTCTTGCGAATACAGCCTACATGACYGGGACACGGAATCCCCTCTAAAGTCGCTGCTAAGTATTATGGCATTAACTCATGTTTCTTCCTCATAAATATAATACTTCTGAAAAATATATGTTGAAAATACTTCCAAAATGCTGTGTAGGTATTGCAGTCTGAAATATGAACATCCCATTTACTGTTGTTGTTAAATGTGCAGTTCAGAGAAAATGAAGACATTAGCTAGATGAAAAACTATTTGTCCAGGGAGTAAGGTTTTGTGCTCTGGCCCTTATTGACTAATTTTAACAGTGTCAATTTGAAAAATTAAAGAGTATGTTAATTTTTCACAGGTGGGGAAAGTGAGACCTGTGATGTGCAGATGGTTTGTCATAGAATCTGTCACTGGAAAAATCAGAATCATYGCTCAGAGTATTCCTGGCCTGCAGCATTTCATAAAGTCCAACACGCTTGGTTGGCATCCACAATGTGAAATAAGGAGGCACCATCCAGATTAGAGTATCCACCTTAAAGACAGATTTTGGAGAGGAAAAGGATCTGGTCCTTTACTAGGGCAACTCCTGGGAGGGATTACAGGACTACTGTTCCACACTACTCTGTTTCAACTAGGCATTTTTCCAGCTCATTTGTCCTGTGCTTTGTTAAAACAGTTATACATAATTACTGGGACTTCTGCTAATTTTCTCTCCCCACGATTATCCTCTATTCACATCTCCTTTTTTTCTTCCATGAGTTGAAGATAATGCAAGGCAAATTTTCCCTTTTACAAATGAGAAACCTCTCCAGCCAAGAGGTTCAGATTCTTTCAGATAAAGTAATTTAAGTAATTCTTCTTTACTCRTCTGTTGTACCATTGCAGATATTGTAACCTAAACAGGCCAAAAACTTGTACTAAACAGGAAAATCCAGGTGCTGACAACTCAGTGGATGTCACTTTACTCTTTACAAGGACCAGTCTTTTGATCCAGAATGTCAGTGATCAGGACATTAACCTGATCTGATCCCTCACACACAAGCTGTGCATCCTTGCAGTTATCTGCCTACTAGCTCTTATTCTGTGAAATTAAAATCCTCATTGTGATCCAAGCTGTACTGTTAACACATTCAACTTACAAATCTTAAAATCTACTTTGCCTTTTCATCTGGGTAGTGTATTCTTTATAAACTCCCATAATGGTATGTGTTACTGTCATGCACAGTTAAAAACTGAGGGACTCCTCCCCATTYATGCAGATAACTCTAACTGTACTGCATTTTCTGCTATAGAAATACTAAGTTCATATTTCCCAGACTTGTAAAAAAAGCACCTCCCTGCCTGAGAAAAATAAAGCCAAACACACACATCCTAACTTCCAGAAGCAGCTGGAAAAAACAACCTATTTGTGCATAATCCTGTGGCTGATCCTTCACCTCTCCCAGCTTGGGGAATGGAACTTTTGACTTTATTGCATCTGGTATCTATCAATAACTTGTCTTTATAGAAGCTATGAGGTCCCCAGGAGAGAGAGTAAAAATATTCTTAGAAGCTGAGAGAACATGAGTATAAATTAATTCTTCTAACTTTTGTACACTTACATGGAAAGGTTATTCTGGCACAGAGTGCCAGAGGACATTCTTTGTATCAAATATCTCACTTATCTTCTTTTAATTTATTCAGGTGTGTTCGTATCATACTACCACAGGCTGTTTGGCTGTTTGATCCCAGCAGCATGGAAATCAAATTGTTCATTGTTCTGTCATAGAAAAATAATCAAAAATCCCAGAGATTGTCATTCTAGTCAATAAACAAAACAACCTGTCAGCAGTGCAGAGAATATCTGTGTCTGCACTGTGCTCTCAGCACTTAGATGAGCTGGGGGAGATGTGCAGCTCAGCTTCTCATGGCTTGCTTCAGACAGGCTCACATGAAAGACTTTCAGGTATAAGCCAAACTCAAGAGAAGTGACAGAGTCTGAAAGCAGGAGATACTGGATGGATTTTAAAAGAGGTGATAGATATGTTCATCTTGAAGGTGTTTCACTGCTGTTGGGTTTGACTCAAGGTGTCCCCAAGGTGGACTATACTATTAAGCACAGCACAGAGCAAGGAGAGGGCAGGTAAGTATATCTAGTGGCCTCAATTCTGACTTTTGCTCAGGAATTTACTGAAATGTTTCATGGAGGGCAGCTTATTTTTTTCTACATCTCAATTGGCAACTGCARCTACCAATAATTTGTTCACCAATGACAAGACAGTCTATGTTTTAAAGCTGAGCTAGTTGGACTGAGAAATCCTTGTTTGTTGTTGGCAGAGAAGCAGCTARTCTACTCTTTAATAGGTTAAAAAAATTGTAGGTTGTGCTCAGGTTAGCACTGGGGACAAGGTCAGTGGTTTTGCATGCAACATCTTGATTCCAATCCACCTAAAGTTCCTCCTGAGAAAATGATCAACAGCATTTTCTCAGTTCAAGTGACTGAAGAATTCACAACAAGCATGCCTCATTGTTCAGTGAAATGGCCTGGTTTTATGCAGAAGAGACTCAGAGCCAGGCATGGAGAAAAACAAAATTCTTARAAGTCTGTTTAGGAAAAGAACCAAGCAGTAATAATATCACTGTATACTTTATGTGAACTGTGCCAACTGTCCAGGTGCCCCATACTGTACCAAAGTTAAGGTGATATAGATGATATCTGATTCTGGCATTTATGATACCTTCATTTCTAGGCTTATCTCAAAATATGTAAATATGAAAAACACTGTAGCAGGGAAGGTTACTCCCACTCACATAATTCTAGATTAGAACTGAGTTTTCACGGGYAATTCTGGAATTTTTTTGTCTCCCAATCTGAGTGAGTTATCTTCTCCCTTCTTCACATCAGAGAAAGAGGGAATTATTTCTTCACTGATGAAGGAAAGTGGATCTTGTAATGGTACTGGTAGGACTACAGGAGAGCAGCTCCCCAGGAAATGATCTAATTCCAGGCAGGAAATGGATTTGTTGGGGGTGTATGCATACGTGTATTTTTAATGGCCTTTATTTTTAGTTTACTAGCAATACCTAAGACAAAACTTGGTAAGTGAAGCAAAGCTGGTACAGTAACATTGATCCTATTATCTTTCAGGATTTTAAAAAGTGCCAGAGAAGGTTCCTGGGCACCCAAATCTAATTGCCCAAATTGTTCCACTGCTAGAATGGTGGGATTTTGGCCTGTTCATTCTCCCAGATGATAGCTCAGAAGTCAGCAGGGGCCACACACCTCACTCAGTATGCAGTCTGGATGCAACTATCCTGTTTTGAAGGATGAGAGAGTTTAGTGGTATGGGTGTATGCCAATCTGTAGCAGTCCTCCTCAGTACTAAAGAAAGTACTGGCATAACTAATTTATGAGTTTAAGAGGCAAAATCAGTGCATCTCCTGATACATCTACATGCACAGCTTGCTTTCTTTTCTTTTTTTTTTTTTTTCTTTTTTCAGGATGGGGAAGGTCATCAGTGCTTACAGGCTTGATGCACTTTTACATATATGAATCTAAATTCAGAATAATGAGATACAATTCAGTGTGAGTAATCCTGATGGGCTTGTGGCAACAGAGATAAGACATATAAGAGAGATCGTGTTTCATTTTTTTTTTAATCTGGAGTCTAAAAACATATTTATTAAGGAATATCTGACACATTAATACTAACATGAGGCCTGTCCCTTCAAATTACTTGGCTTTTATATAGTGCTTTTCTATGCAGATCTATAGTTTCAGTAACAGTCCTTATTGAGTAAAAAGAGACTACAGGCAGTATTTCTATTTAGACTRCACTTGATTGCATTAATACTTGTATACAGTGAGTTACATAAGCAGAGATTGATTAAGACATATTTGTTGAATTGTAACAACTGTTGTTCTTACCAATAATAACAGCCACCATTATGCATGCAAAACGCAATCAAATCCTATGCTTCAGGGTGTCAGGTGATTGCTTCTGTTGCTGAAGGTATGCAGAGGAGCATCAGGAAGCAATTTCTCCTCCTTATGCTTTGCCATAATTTAAGGGGTGAATGAAGGTGGACATGATGAACTGCTAGTCTTATAGAGAATGGCACCTATTGCTTAGCTTTGAGCCAGATTGCCTTAGTACTTTCTCTTTGTGAGTAGCACCTAGTAAGGACTCCCTTTTCTCTTATTTTGCTAAGCCATGCAGTATGTTTCAAAATACTGGGTTTACCTCCCAAAAGACAGCTAGACCTCATGCATTGTAGTATCCTGCAAGAGTCATCAGTATGTTTACTATTGGGGTAGAGCAATAGAAGAAATTGTAGTAAGACCAATGTCAATATGGCCTTCTACTGAATGGTTTCTCCTTTATGATCTGTCAAAGAAGGGATCATGTCTCTGACTAACCATTTCCTCCCAGAGCACCTACTGTGGATGGCACAGCTGTGTGCTGTCTCTTCCTATAAGGATGACCCTTAAAAAGTCATACAGGTCCACGTGCTCAGCCTAGGACTTCTCCAAGCCTGTCACTGGGGCAAGTTAGCACTTTCAGTTCTCTGTGGATTATAAAGAGAGGCACAGAGCCCACTCTCACTTATACCAGCGCCAATCCAGCTTTTGTAGCAGAACTTGAGATTTGTAGCAGAAAAAAAGGGAGYAGATTCAGGCCAAACAACTGTCTGTGAGTGATTAGAGGCAAATGGGATTTGGCAAATATCAAGTTGGCAGGAGACATGTAGAGGAAAGCTTTTCATCAGTGGGTTCCCTATGGTGCTTTGAAGGGTTGTTGTATATACTGGTGGGATTCTCGTATTTTCTTGCATCCCCCTTCCTAGATGCATTTTGAGAAGAAAGATATTTCTTTTGCCACATAATCAGTTCTTTCCTCCCTCTCCCCGTAGCCCACCCTCCTTCATATGCTTGTTTATCATGCCAAGACCTGATGCAGGGGTTTTGCTCGTGTTCTGTTTCTCCTTTATCCTCCTTCCTTCTCTTCTTACACAAATCTGTTTCAGAAGCTGGGCCTCAAGAGATTTTTGATCAGTGAAGTACTCACAGCTTTATGAATTGCTTCTGAGTCTAAACGAACTCTGCATTCAGTAGGACACTGGCAAGGAATTGAACGAATGCTAATGAAGTGCTGAAGAAGGAGGTCCAGCATCAGGTTTATCCTCACAAATGTCATATATACAGACTGAAAAAGTCTTTATCTGACCAGTATATAGAGACAGTCTTCTTCAAATTAAAGAAAGCAACAGATGCTCATAAAATTTGGGGATCTGGGGTCATCCAACCTTCCTATAATATGGCTATTATTTTCTTCATACTGTAACTGGTCTAAGCAAGTTTCTCTTGCTAACTTATGGGAACCATATGGTGTATCTGGAGACTTTCAGATCAGACAGCTAAACTGATATTTAATTAAATTCCACTTAAATGTGACATTTTTAGTAGGTAGATACTCCTGAAGGCCTAAACTCAGTGAAGAAAAAATACTCACGTAGGGATTTAGGTAAATTTYGGGTCATTCATTTCTGGGCTTTGCTGAATTATTGACAGATATGGCTGTTTTGCRGCATTAGCAGAGAGAAACCTTTCTGTGGAGAGTGAGATAAGGGCCAAGGAGAGGAATTCAGAGTTGGGGCAGGGGGGAAGAGCAACATTCAGGCTGTGGGATGGATACTTATCTGGCTAGAATGTAAGGAAGGATGTAGACAACAGAAAACAAAAGTTTGGTCTTAAAAGACTGAGATAGCTTCAAGAAAACAAGAGGATTTTGTTGCAATGGTGGATATAGGTTTCTCCAAACAGAGAGACAGACCTTTCTAGAGTTAATGACTTGAGTATCCCAGTGTCTTCAAGGCCACAGAGACATGATGCAGGCCTCGTTGCAATCAACCAAAAGGTTTCACAGCCGTGACTGAGCTCTCCAGAATCCTTCCCAACCTCCAAAGGTCCTGTTAGTTTCTCTGACTGAGACTGTGCTGGGTCAGAGTCACAGAGTTGGAGAGCTGTGCCTACCTGCCCCTGGCTGCTACTCTGTGCTAGAAGCAGATAGGACATCTATGAGTATGGATATGTGTATGCACTTACTTCTGCTAACGATCCAGGGTKTGTCAATAAATGTTTGAAGATTTTGTCTTGTTCATACACTAAACTGTCTGTTGATTTATCTGAGTCCAGTTTTGCATGTTTCAGCTGCAGACAGCAAACATATTGAGCAAATTCCTAATGAACTGATTACTCGACTTAGCATTTTAACTGCCACATTTAACATCCTCTTGCCTTCATAAACATATTGAACTACTAAACGGATTATGGCTGTCAAACTTGCTGTGTCATCCCTAAAAATTAACCTAGGGATTTAATCAATGATGTCATCAGAARCAAGAATAACTGTAGGAGATGCTGAGGTTTTGAGAAGTATTTGACTAGAAGGAAAAATTTTTGTACAGATGGTTCTTTTTTAAGAAGACCTGTTTAAAACAAGTGTAAAGGACTTAGGTGCAATATTTTCCTAAATACGTATGAAATGACACATACTGTGTTCTCCTTTTTACCAAATGTTTTCGCATTCTCAGATGCTTTTTTGATTTTTCTTCCAGTGAAGTTAGGACAGAATTTTCAAACATCTTTGTCCAAAGTTGAGAATGCRGAGGAAAATGCCAGACACTTTCAAATCAGTAGTAAAGTTCTCATGGACTCTTGGTAGCTGAAACCTAAGTGATGGCATTCATTCCCATAGAAAAAAGACTGATCCATTTACATCCACTGAAATCCTCAGCCAGTGTYTCCTGTGGTTGAGGAAAGCAAGATGTTTCTCTTGTGCTTTATGGTTCATAACCACTAAGAATTCTGTCTTCACATTATAGATATCAGTTCTGTGATTAAAGCTGAAAAACTGTTGCAAGTTTCGTTATCTCTCAAATGTCATGGCTATACCTTCACTAACTATCCATACAGTTCTGTAAAGGTGGATTAATTTACATGTAACTCCCTGGAGCTTCACTGGAGCTCTACCCTTCTCCTACTTGTAGAATATATCTCAAGATTTTTCCAAAGAGAGGGCTAGAGATGAATGGTATAGAAATGTACAGAACTGGCTCCTCCATATTCCTTTAGGTAGCATGTGTATTTGTCCCAAATCTAAACAGCATTGGCAGCTCCATTGTTCTCTTTTTACCCGTTTAGACCTGAAGTATGGCAATGAAAACTAAAACTGTTTCAGGCACTTCTTGATTTTGAGATATTTCATCCTCAATTTGTCACTTTTTGCCATTTTATATCATTTTGTTGTCTCAGGGTACAGTTTCATTGTATTCTATTGCAAGACAAGCTGTTTTAGTAATACTGGAAAACAAATCACCAACTATCATGTTAAGTGACCAGAAAATGTGCAGAAAGGACCTATGCAAATGTTAATTAGAAATTTTCCTAGGCATAACCTAAGAACTCATTGGCACGGGCATAACTTGAGCACAAGAGTCCAGAATAGTATTTAAGTCTCTAAGATCAGGCAAACATCTATTGTCCTTCTGCAGTTTATTCACTTTCACAGAAGGCTACATGGAAAGATCATTAATTCATAATGCAGTGGTCCACCCAATCTGCCTAATCACCGTGCTCTTCTATAAGAAGTCTGCCTCATTGCAAACTCCGTGGTGATGGTGTTTTCCCATTAGCAAAGGGTATAACACAGAGGATTTTGTACGTACCATCTTTTATATTTCCTCATTCCATATGCTGTCACAYCTCCCTTCCTAATGTTCCTATCTCCATGGTAGGCATATATCTCTGAGAGCAAAGCACAGGATGGTCTTCATACATTGAAATTCCAGAAAACATCCAAATTCGCTCAACAAGAACCAGTTCACTTAGTCATCATAGCCCAAGCAACAAAGTTTATCTTTGAAGAATTTTGTTGTGAAAGACTTATGTACGGGTGAACTATTTATTAATTTCTCTGTTTGCAACAGTTAGGATTGATCTGAATGTTAATAAACGTTGGATAGTTAACAGAGGTGCATTATTGCTATTTATTGTACTTGTTTCTTCCAGTGGATAATGTATAAATTGTAGAAAACAAATGAATGGAAATGAACCAAAGTAGAAGTCTAGTTGTGCAAAGGAAGTAGTGTTGCTGGGCAACAAGGATCTTGTGTCTGCCAAATTTTGATCATAACCCCTCTCTTTTGTGATGCATTTGAGTCAGAARATAACTATTATTATGAGGCTGCACAAAGTTTGTCATGAAAGACCGTAAATCAGCTATATGACTAGTTACAGATATTTTGTGTTCGTATATCCACTCCTCCTATGCCACTTCCTCTTGAGGGTATGATCCTTTCCTTTTTCCAACATATTACATGTATCATTAATCTTCCTTCTTTTCCTAGTTGTTAGTCAGCTCCTTTTGTAGCTAGAAGGGACTTAGCACTGCCAAGCAAGGAACTCTCCTGTTCTAAAATCTGGTGACAGCACAACATATCTTTCCCTAGCAGGGCAGCTTCAGGGACTCTGTCCTCTCATCAACATCGACTGAAGAAGAAGATTAAGAGTAAAAAACTCCCTCCTAACCTATTAGACAGGAATATGCAAAGGAAACGTACAAATGCGTACAGATCAAAGTAGATGCTGTCTGTAGTGGAAGTAGTTCCTTGTATGTTGTGTTGCTGAGTACATTTTTATCCATTGACTTCTGGATATTTGTAATGCCCAAGGGATGTCAAGAAAAGAGCTGAAAGTTGCAGGATCTTGGGGCAGTTGAGAGAAGGTGGGAAGTTTCACTCAACCTTCAACTATATTTTCACTTTCTCCAACAAGGGAGAAGGTAAAAGATTGTGTTATGAGTTGAAAGCACAAATTGATTGCCATTTGGGAGATGGCAAGGTTAAAGTAATTTTTTGCTGTCTGGCATAAAGGAAAGGATAAAAATAAGTACTGGATCAACTAAAGCGAAGTACTCCAAGATTTGGCAGGAGAGGATGGGCTGAGAGAACTGTTGAGAGAAGCAGAAAATGAGATGCATCTTGGTCAGTCTAACTCGGAAAAGGCACGACAAGACTGGCAGGAAGTGAAGCCTGTGCTGTCATGTCAGTGTGGAATGTCAGGCACGTCCCTTAGTTTGTGGTCATGAGCATCTTCACTTACAGGGGGCCAACATATTTACTATGAGCCTCATGAGGGGGAAACTGTCAACATGATCTAGAGTAAAAAAATAGCCTTTCAGCATGCTTAAACTGAAAGGAAACTTGTCTAATCTTGACATAGATTATTTTGCTGTCCAGTGCCCTGTATGTGTGTATATGTTGATCTAATATGCATCAGCTTCCAGAAATTTGGAGGCACTGATGGTAATTGAGAGTAGCTGCCACTGACTGACTTAGGCAGGCCTGAGTAGGTGCAATGCATTTTTAGAGGTCCCAGAGCTTCAATCAGGAAGGCACAGAAGGAAAATCAGCATTTTGGTAGCTGTTCTGTTTATCTGTGTTTTCTTGAAGAAATCACACAATTTAAACTTACTGGCTGCTTGCTTATCACAGATGAAACACATCACAGCAACAATAATCCCGTGATTAATTTTAGACAACATATCAGTAATTATTTTTAAATGATTTTCATCTCTCCCTCTATTTTTCTGTATTTCTACATCATCATCTGCCTCCCATCTGAGTGTATAACTGATGACAGCTCAATGATACCATACTGCTGTACTGTAAAGTGTCATTGTTGTCAAGGCAGAATGTGTTTTCCTTGCGCTTGGTCGAAGAACACTCTGTACTGTACACATTTCCTGTACTTAGTACACCTGCCTCTTGTCAAAAGCTAGCAGAAAGTAAGAATATGTTTGCTCTTCACAAAAGAGGTTGTTTTGCTTGGATGAATGTTAATCAAGTGGTTACATTCAAGCCAACTTTCTCTTCAGTGCTTCAGTATAGGGTTATGGCCCAACTACAGAGGATTACTAATCAACAGGTTTTGGATGAAAATCAGTTAGTTCAAATCGTCTTTTCATTAATGATCATAAAACTTTACATCACTAATAATAACCGGTGGGAATGTACACTTAGAAATCTTTCCAATTCTAGAGCATGCCACATAATACTAATTTTGTTACTTTTTTTGAAAACAGGCAAACTGAGGCATCGAAAATCTGTTAGTGCTCCCGAAAAATAAGTTTCACTTTTAATCTAGATTAGAGTTTAACTGGTAGATAAATTGACACATCTAAGCCCTCAAGATGGTCCTGTTAGCTCTGTACCAAGAAACGTTCAACAGACGGTCTAACTCTGACCACACTGTGAATAATGCAGCTGGGCTACCAGTGTTTTACTTGGCCTCATACACTTACCATGCTTAATGCCTTAGCCTATGCAGAACAGTGTGTAACCCTTGCTCTTGAACCTGAGCTTGGTTATTTCTGAGTGGTGTTGTACAGTAAGGAAACAGTTGCAGGGCCTGAAGTAGACCTTGTTCCCAGATACTTCCCTTTCTTAATACATGTATTTCTCTTTAAATTGTGCAAATTCTGTAGAGCTATTGTCTTCTTTAATGCTAAAATCCATCTTTCCCCAATATCTTGGCATTTTTCATGTGCTTCATTGCTTCATCCTATCAGCAATTTCAAAGCTTGACTGAGTAATAAAGAGTATTTTAAAAAAGGTTTTTCATTTTGGTATCATGTATTCTTGGTTGGAAAAAGCAGAGTGAAGACTTCAGTCTGTTTTCCCTTACGAGCTGAAAAGAGTAGAAAACCCAAGATCCCACAGGATGCTTCATCTATACATATACATATAGAGAAAATATTTTTAATTGTTGTGACATAAACATAGCTGTAGGGTTCAAAAAAATCCCATAGGGCCAACAGATACCTTTTTTTGAAAGCCACTTACTCAAACTAAGTTGCCCAGCTTCACMTTTAGAAAATTTAAAGGTCTAAAGAAATCTCCTGAAAAAAATGTCTAATGGATTGTGCGTACTTCTACCGAGATAGAGAGCATTTTTTAAGAGTTGTCTATAGAAATGCATTCACTTTGAGGCTTATTAATAGGACATGGAGCACTTTATCTGTAAATCACCACTTCAAATTCTGTCTCATTGAAAGTCAATGTTACCAAGAAAACTTGTGTCAGGTGAAGTGATAGGATCACAAGTTTCTAATTAATTACTGTCCACACTGACTTTGGCACCAGAAATAAGTTGGCAGAGGCAGACAAGGCAAAAAAATAAATTGGTATAGATACTGAACTATCCTTATCCTAATGTCTATGTTAGCTGATCCAGGCAGTAATGTTCCCAGCTATGGTAAATCACACTGATGGAGTCTGGGGCCAAGGCATGCAAAGTTCTACTGAATCTCTGAGTAAACAGAGACCATCCTTTCACAGAATGGTCTTTGTGGTCCTCTCCCAACAAAAGCAGCATCCAGAATAGACCAAATTCACTTCTTTGCATCTCAGCTTGGGTGACAGAAGCCTTGAGAATTGTGAATGTCTCAGAGAGCATGTCTGGGAAACAATAGTTTATGTTTTTTTTATACAAGTATTGTGTGACATTAACTACTGCTCACTTTTTTGTGTTCAGAATAATCCAATGGAGATCATTCTTCTATATTCAGTTAAACTGTGGAACTCCTTGCCATTGGGCTATTAAATACAAAAACCACAGTTTTTGTCTCAGAAAGTCCCTAATCTACAAATTATTTTGACCTGTAAGAATATTCTAGAGAAGTATTAATAAATGCTTATTCAATTTTTACCTAAATATTTGTTTTCAGCCACTGTCAGAGACAGAATATAGGTGAGAAGGCTCTTTTATCAGGACCTTTCATCTGAGGCATGATTTGAGGTCTAACACTATTATGCCCATTAGCTCCAATAGTATTCAGTCTGTCATCTCACACAGCTCTGTTCAGAGAAATCTTTGGCTGCCCAGAACAGTCAGCTATTAAAATCACCTCTTATCATTACTGCTTGCTTATATAGGTGATGCAAGCAATGCCACTTGTATTATGACAAAGCTTTTTATCTTTGTTCTTTGCATATCTCTAGGGTAAAATAGTAGTTAGAGCATTAGACTAGGAGGTTAAAGAGCTGGGTATTAGTTTCAGATATGTTACTAGTTGCTAATACAGCCTTAGGCGAAATACTCCTCTGTGCTTTTTCATCTGTAAAATGATGATGATGATGACAGAGCTCTGTGAAACCATTTGGCAATATTAAAATGGAAAGCTCTGTTTGATAGCTTAGTGTTTGTTATCATCACCATGCATAATGCAGGCCCTGCAAAAACGGATAACTATGAAATGCGTGCTGTCTGCACCTACATAACTTTCTCCTTATACTTCAGAACATTTCCATCAAAGATCCACAAGGGACGGAAACGAGTTATGGAAAATGAAGCTACCATATACACTGGAATTCAGGATCAAACCAGCAATTGCTGTAACAGCACCGGGAAACTGGAGCAAGGCTTGTCGATCTTGGCCCTGTGTGAGACTAGAATATTTCAGCCACTGTCACATAGCGGTCTGTAAGCCAATTCTTCTGACAAGCCGAAGAGGGAAGGCTGATCACTTCAGGAATACCCTGGCAACACAATTTGCCCAGCCCATTAAGACAGTAGTACTGTTGCAAGGCTCCAAAGCTTTCCTCCTTCATACTCACTGCAGCAAGTGAGCTGTTTCTATTGCATTTTGAAAAACTTTCAGGTATTGTGATTTCTCCTTCATTCTTTTCATAGTACCATTTCTATTTGTAATGGGATGCTGCTATTGGGCCAATGAGGCTATTTAATGAGCAGATAATCTTGTTCCTTCATCAGAAAAAAATACTCAGCTTTACAGTTTATCCACAGAGCAAACAGATTGTCAAATAAAATAGCATATTATGCCCTAAATAATTAAATAACCACAGAGATATTTGTCATTCTGCTGTTCAGCAGACTGGTGTCAGCTTAGAAAGCAGATATTCCAAAAGATGTCAGCTTCTCTTTTAAAGAGTGGTTGCAGAAGGAATGCAATTGTCAAACCGAGAGTATGGCATTCCATATTTTTTCCCTATGTGACTTCTTGAGCATATTTGTTCAGTTTATAAGTCAAACAATGATTTTTCTAACTGCCAGAATTGCAACCTCAGACTTAGAAAATTGCACCAGGATTCTTCCGTTTCCCTTATGCCACGATCAGAAAAGATACAATGATCACCATTTAGCTGACAGGTTTGTTGATGAACAGAGCAAAATAGAATTCTGCTCACTTTCTCATAATGATACTGGCTCAACTAGCCTAGCAGAATGATTTTTTTTTTCTTCTCATCTCTGTGTTAGCAGAGGTAGAAGATAGGAGTAGCAGGAGGAATGTAATACTCTTTTCCCAGTGATGTACTGTATTGCTTTAATGAATAAAATAGCATATTTTCAACTTGTATTGCAGAAATATTTATTTGGCTGAAGGTACTATAAATAGATAAACTGAACAGTGTTGCATGTTTTGAATCGAATRTTGTTCCAAATATGCAGTGATATATTAGTAATATTGAGAAAGTATCTCTGGTCTTAAACTTAGATCTCAGAAGATCCCAGACCTGTGTGTATATGTGCATGTGTGTTTGTTTATGTTCCTCCCCACTCCTGGCAGATTTTCCTTCCTGATATTTCACTTATGGTAACAGGTTTCAATTCAATACAAGGCTGTTTATATTTGTTGCCTTGCAAGTCATCTGAGCCAGAAACACCTGCTGAGYCCCTTTGGAAGGAGGGAATGTGAGGCTGTGATATACCCAGCATGTGTTTTTTTATTCCTGTCAAGTTGTGAGCTATATGACCTTAAAACTGCAACCTCCTGATTTGTAGGCACTCCAGCTTAAATAATATTTAGAGGTACACAAAATGCATAAGTACTGACTCTCTATCATTCCCAGAACTGTGGACATAACTAAATCAACYGGCTTCACAGGCATAAGAGATACAAAAAATAGTGGCAATAAAGATTTTATTACTCTACAGTATTTCTAAAATAACCTTTTCCCCTCTTTTTCAGATGGGAAGTAAATGGAATACATGATAGTGTGGCAAGAGTGTTTTATTGGCATGCTTGAGTWAGGCAGTCATTTCACACTCATGCCAATAAAAGGCCAGTTCCTGCTGTCATTACTCATTTGTACTATCCTAATGACTTCAATAAGATGATATGCTTGAGCAATTTGAACAGGATTCAGTACAAATTTTCATCTCAGGAGTATTTATCTGAAATTAGAAATTTTTTATCTATGCTATAAATGATACTTYGAACTACGAAAAATCAATTGACATTTTAACATCTAATTCAAATTACTACAATAACAGCAGCTTTTCAGGCTATTTGTTTACTTTTGCCCTTCTGTCCACTTGAGCCCTGAGAGTAGACTGCCCAGTTTCACTTTGGGCTTTCAATCAATCTCACTTTCCTGTGTTCAGTTCGATGATGTGTGCTCTGAAGCCAGAGCAGTTACTTTCATTGACTTCTCTTCATGACTTTTTTGTTCTTTATGTTGAAGACAATCTAATCCCCCAGAGAACCCCAACTATGTGACTTCTGTTTCAGACAAACTTATTTGGGGCCTTACTTGGTGAAGTGCCTTCTAGAAAGCATGTTAATGCCCCCTAATTCTTCTCTCATGATACTGAAAGCAGTGTAAGACCTACTAGGGAGTAGTTTGTGCATCTCCAGCTCTGAGGCTGCCAAGAACTGATTTGGCCCCCATAGGGGCTGCATTATCTCTGAGACCACAAAAACACYAACCCAGAAGGTCACTCCAGCCACGCTCTTACTCACCATCTGCTTTCCTCAGAGCATCTCGTGCTTTGGTTCTACTCATAGTTTGTAACTAGGGCTCAGAAAAGCTACAATAATGCAGACAGTAATAGTAAGAAGAGTTGACACTTAGCCATTCTTGTATTCAAGCCTTCTGACAACTGTAGAGCTGACATTCCTCAATCAATGCACACACATTTTTAAATGAAGGGAAAGAATCACATCACTGGTTTTCCTGCCTTATTCTTCTTAATCCATCAAACTCCTGCCGTGCCACCATTTCCTGTTATCAGACACTCGTCAGTCATAAGCAATCAGTTAGCTACTTGACAATTAGTAGGGGGAAAAGATACAATTTCTTTGTGTCACTCCCAGATGTTTGAAGCCGGCAGCACAACAGACCAGGAGAGTGCTCTACCCTCACAGAGCTCTGCAGTTCAGTCTCCTGCATTATGACTTACTGTTTCCTTATCTATGCTCTGTAATTTTTAGCAATAAAGCAGGAAGAAGATTCCTTTGCTATCTTTTCTTTCATGACATGAGGTTTAGATTTCTGGATGTTTCTACTACTACTTTTGGCTGCTGTCAAGTAAACCTTATATTATTCTGTGTGCTGAGATTGCTCACAAGGAATTGGTACTGAGTTGCTTCAAAACAAGCTTATTAGGAAAGCAAAGAGTAGTGACAAAAGGATTTTTTTTCACAACAAAATCACTAGTGCAAAAAAGAAGAGACTCAGGCCTAGGACCATCAGAAATGGCAATTAACCCCTCTAAGCTAAGTATCACACAGAGCAGTTCTTGCAGTCTATTGGGTTGTATTTGGGTAGCAAAGATTCCAGGTGTTAGTGACATTGAAGGTTTTCTTTTTAGTAGTTTTGCATCTACAGGGTGGTAAGTGAGATCAGGATATATGCCTGGTGTACGTAATTGTGTCTGTACCATGTATTACCAGTACTGAGAGCTCACAATGGCAACTGAAGCTCCGTTGTCTGATTTCTGTGTTTATATGTAGTAAGAGAACCATTCCTGCAGAGTTTTCAGTCCAGTTACCCAAGGAAAACAAAGGGAGAGAGAAATATCCAGAGCAACAAAGGAACATACTGAGCATTGCATACCAGATAACAGCAAAGAGAAGAATAGATCTAAATCTTCTGAAAAGCTATGATGACCTCTGCATGTTAGAGGATGCTAGGTTCTGTGGTTTGGTGGCATCCACAACTGTGTAAGGCTCTCCACAATGAAACTAAACTATCAAGAAATTTGAAGTGAGCATCAATTTACCCAGGAAAAAATCACTACTGTGGAAGCACTACTGTGGAAAAGGGGAATACTAGCTTTTCTTTTTACGTTTTTCCTGGACAAAATGCAGCCCATTTCCACATGCTTGGAGCTTCTGCATCTTAATGAAAGAAAATTGAAAGTTTGTTGAAGCACAACCTAATCCCTCCACAAACACCCCTTTTTTTTGCAAAGGCCCCATTTTCCCAAATGTATGATACAAAATCCTTTGTTAAAAATTATGGCAATGTGGAAAAAGAGTGAATGGATGTTAGTTGCAGAAACTGTACACACTATACAGTAGTAAATAACATTTTATGGTTAATGTGATAAATTAAACAAAACTGTTTTTCTTAGAGTTAAGCTGAATTGTTTCTGTCTTCCCAGATGTGAAACATTTTGCCCTGATCTTTTAACTTTCTTATTTTCCCCAGACCTCTTTTGTTAACAATTTTATTTGCAAAAAAAAATCAAGAATATTTAAAGAGAAAAGAAAGAAAAAGCTTGTCACATGTGTTTGCAGGCAGCTCATTATTCATTCAAATTGTGTGTGATCAATAGTGCAAAATTATCTCAGAGAGACTAGGTAAAGGAATTTTACTGTCTGGAGGAAGACTGAAATGAAAATAKTCCCCCTCCAAGGGAAAATTTCCTACCACATAGTCCAACAGGAACACCAGACTCTAGACCTATTAAGAAATGCCACAGTCATGTTAAAAAAGGATGAGGAAGTTCTTTGTGCTCTTTTGCCTTTGAGTAGGGTTGAACATGTTTTTGCATCTTGACATCCTATACTTGGCTCTGATTTAAAGTCCCTTTGGAAGAATGATGCCAGGGATTGTTGCCAAGTGGTGTAGATGACAGGTTATTTTGTCTCCTCTGGAGCCAAAGCTGGACTTGGATATTAGAGGTCAGTGGCTCCAGGGAATTCTTCTCCTCTGAARAGATGATACATCCTGTGCAGGCGCTACTGATACCAAGATCTCTTCTCAGTTTTGATCAGTCACCTGAGGAGGCAAGCAGTGTTGGGAATGTCATATCCAAAAGGAGGAGGAGGAAGAGGAGAAAGGTAGAAAGGAGAGGCAGCTCAGGGGATATTAATAGCTGTAAAAAGGGCTGTTTCCCAAAGCCTCATTCTGAATTGAATCGGAGCTTGCTAATCCAACTCATTAGGGCTGTATCTTTATTCATATTAATAAAAGTGCATGCTGAGGTAGACTACTGAGTATTTCTCACTAATAATAGACATTTTCACATAAGGTAATACAAAAGAATTAATAATTGTACTCAACTGAAAAATTCTTACATTGTCAAATAAAGGTGATAGCAGGTTAGCGTCTTGCTCACAGAATCATTCAGATTCATTCATTCTGCAGAAGAGGATTTCCACTTCTGCTCGTGTATTTTTTGCTTTGGTGAATGGTGCTGATTTGATAGTTCAATAAGAGATCTAGATACAAGTATTCTGGAAAAGCATGATTTTCCACCTCTACTGCAATAAAGAGGATACAAAGCAATGGGTAAACTTTGCAGGAATGTCATAATATGCCTTCCATAAGGATCTGTTTGTGCACAGTGTTTTAGAGCAGATATAGACTATATTTATGATATGAATCAGCAGAGATGTTCTTAGTGGCCAAAGTAGACAGAAAACCCTCCCACTAGAGTGCCTTTTGTTTGTAACAGTCAAACTAAATTAAAAACAAAAACTGTTTCTTGCCATTTTGAGTAAAATGTAACTATTACCACCCTATGCTGCAGTATCTTTTGTTATCTCTGCACCACTGCATCAATGTGTACCTCAAAATACCAGATGATTCTCTTGAGCACTACCTAAAGTAAGAAGCATTTTGAAATCCCATGAAATATACTGTTCACAGGAGACTTTGAGTTCATTTTTAAAGAGCTCAGCAGTGAAAATGCAATGCAAATGATTCAAATAGTGATAAAGGCTGACAGGAAAAGATTTGTTTGCACAAAGCCAGGAACCTTCCAATGAGGAAAAGCTACTGACTTCTGCATTTTCCTTCTGGCTCTCTTGGCATAACACAAAGGCTCGGCATTTTTCTTCAGAGGTTTTAATTCTCTTGGCAAAACTGATCACCTAAAAACTGTATTGTCACTTAAAAGTGGGTGTGGTAAACAGTCTTACTGCTATTTTATTTGGGGGGAAAATTAAGGCAAAAGGACACTAAATGATTTACCTAAGGCTGGATGAATAGTCGGGAGAGAATGCAACAATCCCACCAGAATTACATTCTGTAACAGCTCCTAGATTTTTAAAACTATTTTTTTTTTTTGAAGACCCAAGCCCAAAAGGTGCAAGCACTTCTGTGGAGCGGGCCCTCCTTCCTGCAGGTCAGCCTAGGGTTCTTCTTCTCTTTCCTCACWACTGATCGGTGTTTCCTGAACCTCATAAATCTGCCTGCCAGCCTTTCCTCTGACATCAGTCTGTTTCCATTAGGGGTTTCAGCTGCAATGAACCAACCTTGATATGAGATATTTTGTCAAGATACCTCTCAAAGGCTTTGAGCCAGTGTATTTGCACTCTACTCTAATCATGATGCTCCATCCCCACTCTCGGAGCAAATGCAAGAGTTCTCCTGAAGAGCTTGAGAAAGCATCTTCTCCACCTTCCAATAGAAACACATTAGCAAGCATCAACGACATCTGTCTAGTTCAAACTCAAGGTCAATAATGGCTTAGGTGGGTGTTTCCTGTGGACTGTCTTGAAGAACAGTGAAGAAGCTTTTTCGCAGTGGCATGCTAAGTGAACTGCCTCTTATAACTTTATAGCTGGTGATAGTAGCATTTTATGTTGTACTGAAGTTTATGGCTCAGGACAAGAAACAGATAGTAGCTTGAATGAGCAGCCAAGAGATGCTTGTGTGCCCCAGGAGAGGAGTAATTGCACTGCAGGTCAGATTTTCACCCTTTATGATATGATATTAAAGGAAAATAATTGAGCTATGAAGTTAGAATTCATCAGCTCTTTTGCTTCTAGAAGAGAATTTTAGTGCTAGTTAAAGGGGCAGATTGGCTCGAGTCTGGAGTCCTTTTTTTTTTGTCGAAGAGCATGTACTGCGTGAACAGCAAGAGCATGTTCTTGTTCCCCTTGCCAACTTCTAATGAGATGGGACTACAATCTTTTCCAGTTTTTTTTGCTCACTATTGAGACTGTCTTTAGGGTGACTCTTTAGGGTGACCAATTTTACTGGTGACTTTTTTTGTATTTGTTGAGTGCAACATTGTGTGACATTGTTAGTGAACTAAGTTTAACAAGCTGAATGGAAGCCTGCTCCAAAATCCACGGGCATGGATGGACATCTTTCCATTGAAGAGCTTTGTCTGAAGCTCTATGAATAAAAATGAAAATCCTTCAACTCATTTCTTATAAGCTATCAAATATCCATTTGATAGTATCATCACCCAGCTGTGATTATTGTCACCTGAAGGACAAATAACCTAAGAATGCTGATAGCCTCCTGTCAGGTCCACCAGAATGATTCCTTCATTAAATCGTAAGTGATCACTTTATATGCCTTCTAATCTGCCTTAAACAACTGCAGTTCATAACAAGTCTGTGCCAAGCTATGCACCATGAACGAACTCTACTAAACAAGTAGTACTAATAAATAAAAATTCCTCAAAGTCTTGACCTGTTTGGAGTTGCACATAATAGCTGTCAAGTGCCTTGAGCATGTTCTTTGCCTTTGGTTGTTTCCTTGTATGAGACATCCATGTAAGATAGGGAGGTATAGGTCAAACCCAGAAATGTCTTTTTCTTCAGATCAAAGCAATGCAGTAACAAAGAGTCATAGCTACATATTACTTTGCTAGGTACTTTCCCCATCTTGTGTCTCCCCCCACTGCTCCATGTGGTCCTCATAAGAAAATGAAGGATGTATTTAGAAAAAGTCATATTCTGCCTTTCTAGTCTAAGTTATTCTTAATTTACTTTGATGTTTTCCTTAACCTGGATCTTTGGATTTTTTTTTCCTTTTTTTGCCTTTTTTCTTTCTTTTCTTCATTGACTGCTTTTGACTTGGAAGGAATACTTAGGTGCATATAGCTATTATTTGAAAAAGAAATCTGTCATCCCCAGGAAAGTCATGTGCCAGAGAGTCAGGTTAGCCAGTTTTACTGTGTTTAGCCACATTTGATGTCTACTGTAAGCTGATTGTTGAAKTTCCCTCTTTAGTGCAAGACAGGCACCACAAGAAGTCATTTATTTGTCTCAACTATTCTAGCACAGGCTGAGTTATTTACTAAGCTCATACTGAGTTATGCCTGTTTGCTCTTTGCTTGTTAAAACAGCTTAGATAACCAACTTTAAACTAGAGGCTTTACTTTTAGGTAATTAAAATCAAGTAACATAATTCCTACCACCAGTGCTCAGCATAATCATTGTTTGCAATGACATACAGAAATAACATTTACCTTTCTTAAAAGGGATCCTTTTCAGCTGCAGTTTACACAAGTTAAGCAAGAGACTTGCTTTGTCTGAGCTGTTCCTGTTTAAGGGACAGAATACTTCAGTTTCTCAGGGTGTAAGCCCCACATTTTGTGTGGGAAATGCTAAAATTTCACTTAGAAACTTCTAATTGAGTTAACACATGGATTAATTTAATAATTTATTTAAACAATTTATTGCAATAAATTCTTCTCTCAGCTAAGCTATTTCTTTATACTTGCAATGAAAAAAGATTTGTTCTTATTAAAAATAATAYATTTAACTTCATATAAAGTGCACACTTCAAAATTTTATTTAAATTCTAAGAGTGATTTTGGATCATCAAAACCATGCAACTAATGTTCCCTTGTTTTAGATTCATCATTCTTGTTTGAATTAGGGAGCTTAGATCCTCAGTGCCCTGCTGAGAATGAATGTTTAGATATTCAGAGAAATCAAACTTAAAAAGATTACCAGGGATTTCACGAATTGATATTTCCTAAAATAAAAAAAGTCACAAAATCATTGTTTTTGTGAATTAAAAACAAAAAAAGCAAAGGGAGGCTAGCATAAAATAAAGGAGCAAAAATAAAGAAACAGTAAGTCTCTGCACTTCTGAAAAAGTGGAAACTTCAGCATCAAAAGTCAAAGCTCATGTGTTTCCTCCATCAGCTTAGTCTTAATAATAAAAATAAAATAAAGTCATAGCAGAAATCTTACTACACTGATTTAAAGACAATTAAGATTGGTTTTAACGTTTAATCCATTTGGCTGCATATAAGTATTAACATAACATATGTTTTGTGGGATCCCTAGTGTTCAAAACCTAATCCAGTTCCTGAACAACAAAACAACTGAAGTAAAAACTGAAAAATGTGTTACTTTCCTCACCTCTTGTTAGAGCAGAGCCATTCTCAGCTAGTGAATGATAAGCTATTTTCACTTGTTACATATGACAGACCTCTTCCCTTTTCTTGAGAAGACCATCACAATTTATAATTTTGTTTTAGAATTTTATAAGTGAAACACCTTGTTCATCTTATTTTCTTTCTTCATTTTCTTCCTCTTCACTTCTCTGTTCGATCTCTTATACAAGTTCTCTTTCTCATACTGTTCAAGTCCATGTAAACAACTGTCATATTCTTTTTAGCACTGACAGATTTATATCAGACATTAATTCATTCTGCTTTTATTAGAAGGATCATTTGTAAGATGCCTTTGAGATACCTCTAGAAAACACAAATCTTACCTTGGCTTATCATTAATAATGTGAAATAAGGGTGTCTGGGGAGGGCAGAGTATGTTTCTTTCACTTCCTAAGATTTACAGGAAATTTTCTCAGCCTCTAAATTAAAATATACTTTGATGCAGGTTGCACAATGAAAAGTATGTAGAGGGAATCCAGGGAAGGAGGTCATATCCCAGGTGCAATACCTTGAGCTCTGTTTAAATGCTGAAGTTCAAAATAATAGTGGATAAGTTAYTAGAATACCACAGCTTGTCCAGGGTGGCAGGAGGGAAGAGTGAAGGAAAGGAGCCAGCATTACAGTATCTGCAATGCCGCACCTTAAGACTGGTATGTTTGTAGAAAGTGGGAGGGTACATTAATCTCAAATAAGTACGGCAGCTTAAAACAGATGTATTGTTGAGATAACCTGTTGTGTTACAGATTTTTACAGTTTTCTGTTTACCTGGGTTTTTGCTTGGTTGTTTTGGTTTTCCAGCAGGCAAATGGCTCRTCACATATCAACTCACTGAATTCATTGGGGAAATTTTGTCATGTAAACATTGTAGCACTTACTCCTTTCCTGCATGCTTAGAAGTGATAGTTGGGCTTCCTTAGCTTCAGGGAAAAATGGCATATCAATTTACAGAATGATGTATAGCCCTCTTTTTCCACCTGATTGCAGCAGCTGCAGCCCAACTATGATGGCAGGAAACAAAGTGAAGAAGGGTGGGAAAATGAACGTATATATTTTCCTCTTTGCTTTTCCCTTAAATACGTTAAAGCAGAATTTAATGCCAAGTTCTAATATAAAGGTCTCATCAAAAGAACAYTGGCTGTCAGCTGTGCTGAAATAAATCCAGCAGTTAAACTGTTGCTTCACAAGGTGTTGACAGCCCTATAGTGAATTTAAGCACCTGATGATAGTTCTGTTTACTTGGCCAACTTCATTTTTAGGGTTGTCCTAAAGGAGGTTCTAAAGATACTAAACTCTCTGAGGAGCAATATGTATTACACTCCTATTTACTAGATCTTACAGCTTGAATTATGCTCTAGGTGGCAAGGCTTGTATAGTAACCAGCCTGCCTTTTGTTATCAGGCCAAATGACAGAGCATTTTGAGAGTTAGAGTGAAATTTGGGGATGAAGGAAAATTTAGTCTTGTATACACTGTTCCCTACTGTGTGATCTGCACTAAGCCCAAAAGGGTGAATTTTGGTGCTTTGCAAGCACCAAAAGTGGCACAGGCCTGTGTCACTTTGGCGTGGAACAATCTACTAATAACAGGCAGGGCAACACTATATATGCCTTGCCAACACTATAAGAAATAGTATAAGTCAATTAAAAAGAGGATCTGGRAAGCTTATTTAGTCAATAAAAGCTTGCTGAGATTTTTAGATCCCTGAAAGCAAAATAAGGCATGAGGGCAGGAAGGGGAGATTTGTTTGATTTCTGAGTTTTTTCTTGACTAACATGAAGTATTGATTCTGATTCCCTCCAAAATTCTATGTGGATTTTGAAAAGCTTTGACTGTTGGTTATAATGGAAATCAACCTTGGACATTACTTTGGTAAGCTGCAAATGGCTGTGTTTTTGTAATGCTATTGGGAGAGGAGTAGAGTCATCTTATGAAATGTAGCATTAGGAAGAAAAAGCAAACAAACAAAAAAAAACCACCTCTGTCACTCTTTGTGGTTTGTTGAGCATTGTCATCAGAGTTCTTCTGGCCTCTTTTGTCCTGTGAGMAACAAACTGAATCCAAATCTTGGAATTCAGCATTTTTATGCTGTATCACATTACCCGGCTGCCATACCACCAGTTCAAACTCCAATAGTTCTGTTTAACACAAGTTCCTTTCTGCTTGTCCAGGAGCAGTCCCCCCAAAATGTAAGGAATTAGTCACGCACCTGGGAGATRTTGTAACCCCTTGCAGTGCTGCCAGATGAAAGTAATCCCGAGAGTGTTGTCTAGTTTAAGGTTTCTTTATGATCCACATTTCTAGTATTCACAAATAAATACGGTTATCTATTGTATATTTAGAGTTTAATCAAAGGAGTGACAGAATTCACCTACAGTTTCTACTTTTGTATGTACAACATTCAAACTGTGTAGCATTGTCAGAAGTAAAGAAGACCCAAAATAACAAGGAACTATTTTCAGCCAGCAAGTTGCTTTTTGTTTTTATTTTTTAAATGATTTCCTGTTCAGATTTCCAAGCTTTCTCCCTAGTAAATGTTTTACAAGAAAACCTGACATACCTGTTGCTGGCATGTCCCTGGAAAGAAACCCCTTCATAGGTATGCTACTTCCTGCAGATGAATGGAATGGGTAATATGAGACCTCTAGGCCTACATGAGTGAATCTGGCCCAAAGATTAAAACCTTATGGCTGGAGCAAATTCTGTGTCTCATTCTATACTGACCTAAGTGATAATGTACTAACATCTATTTTAATGGATAAAGATTGTATTTTAGGGCAGCTGGCTGACATTTACTCATTCTCTTGAGGAGAGTAGAGCCATTTACGAGGGATTTAGCCTTTTCCTCCTTGTTTTATCTCCCAGTAGGGGATAAAGGAGCCTTTCACATCTGAAGTGGACMGTACTGTTGACTAACATCACAAAGGAGCCAAAGTTCTTTTCCCTAGTAACTTCAGGAGACTTAAATACAAAGGTCATCCTTTCCTTTTATGTTGAATTTCTGTTGCTTTTCAGTGTGCTCTTGAAGGCTTCACTGGCCAGTTCCAATCTGTTAATACTCAATTCAAACACACCTACCTCCTACTTCTTTTCTCAAGGTCTGGTAGTTGTATTCAGAAGGCTGCRCAAGGAACTATTACAAAACCTACTTTTATATTAGAAGACTGTCCTGCAGCTGCTCACTCTCTTCACTAAGCTCTCTGAAGAAGAAAGTCACTTCCAGTAAAGTGGTAGGCACTGGTAGAAACCCATCAAATTCATTTCCACTTCTGCAATTGAAACTGGCATATAGAGCAGCAATTTTTTTAAAGTGGAAAGTGAGGAAGATAGAAGGCCTATATTAATGTTGCTGTTGTAAAAATAAAATAAAAAATATATGTCCTGAAGAAATGCTTGTTTATCTTTTTTTCCTCCTTTTATTAACAAAACAGTCAGGTCTGGGATCATTCTTTCAAATTTCTGACAGATAAGAAGGTAGACGTCACTTGAGCCTGCTTCTGTTGTCCAAGGATGGAAACGCCATCTCCATATGGGAATTCAGGTTTAAAGCATGAAGAAAAGTGCATCTTGTTTCACTGACCACTGAGAGCAAATTTATACTCACCATACACTCAACCTGACTTCCTTAAATAAGTCCCAAGAGTTAGATGAAATTATATAGATTGAAATCAACTAATGATTTAACTAGTGAAAATAATAAAACAAATTGCTTTGTTTCTAGATAGGATATTGCTTTGAGTGAATGAACTGGCAGAAAGATGAGAGAATATTTAGTTTGAAGATGGATTTGTCTTCCTTCTGGCATTAGAGATTCTCTCCTTTTTCATGCACTGGAAAAAATAGATGGATGGACAGAAATGGGGAAAAAGAAATCCAAGATTTTTTCTTTTTTTTTTTTTTTTTTTTTTTTAAAAAGCACATGGGAAACTCTAATTTGGAATAAGAAGGAATGGTAAACCATTGTGAGCTTTCAGTGAACTCTAAAAACCCATAAAAACATTATTTTTCTTTAAAAGCATCATGATTCTTCCTTTTAAGTAGCTATTTTCTATTTAAAATTGCAGGATCAGAGCTGACCAACCCTTAAAAGAGGCAAGAACTCATAATATAAGGAGATAATAGTAATAAAGGCATGACTATAGGTCTGTCCAGTGTTCAGTACTGGAACTAGAGCAAAAATGCAAAAATGTTAGTTTTTGAAAATGTGTGATACTTCAGTACTGGTCAGTATCAGTCCTGGTAGTGTGTGAGGCTAAATGAAACATAGCTGCAGCTTTGTTGCAGGAGCAATGAAGAGATGGTTTGCAGAAGTGGGCAATCCAGGAAACGATGTGTTCTGAGCAGGTATCTGGTACCCTTAAGATTTAGGGCTCCTGGGAGATGGCAGCTACGTGAGACACTGATGTGGGAAGGATGAGCTTTCATGRCAGACACAGAGATCACATAAAGCATTCATAAGAAGCAATTATGACCAGTCCATCTGAGGAGCAGAAATAGCTCTTCTCCTCCTCCAGCCCCTCTGCCAYAACCACTAGAAACTTAGCAGTCAGACTGAGATAGCTGTCAGACCCTGAAATCAGCCAGCAAAGCTGTCATCATGACTGCAGGCTCAAGAGGATCCAGTACCAGCTCACACGTCTGTATTTACCATGCCCTCCCTTCTTTTAAAAGCTATAAAGTCATATTCAAGATGATGTACTTTCATGCTAGGTGGCTTGTGGAAGTAAAAACCCATATCAAATAGAATTGATCAAAGTAACTGTAGACAACCAAACCTGGCAGCGGCATGTCTCTTGAGTGTTGTTTGTCATCAAGTGTTCACACAGAGTTACAGATTTAAACTGGTCCCACCTAAAAGACAGGCTTTGTGAAGGATTCTGTTGTGGAGTGATAGAAACGGTGGTAAATAGCATTAATGGTGAGTGACAGCAATGCCCTATTTTCTGTACATCACCCAGCTATGAGTCAGTTACTTTCGTTAGATTACTGTTTCTTTGGACTTTGCGTAAGGCTAAATTTTGGAATGAATTTTGCTGTAGTTATTCAGGAAGCTGGGATCTATACCTGYTGAGGCAAGAGGACTTGAAATTTCAGGTTATCCACATACAAGAAAAGAACAGAAGAAAAAGGAATGAGCATCCATGAAATCTGGTATATACAGGATTCACAAAATAGACATAATCCATAAGACAGCTGTGAGGAGAAGTGTATACTTCAGTAAATAAGYTACTTTATTAAAAATGTAAATGTTATAGTATGATTGCCAGTATTCTAGCTCACTCTGAAAGATGACAGGAAAATATGACTGACAATTTTTTTCTGTAGTTTAAATACTACTCTTTTCAATATCCRAAACATAAGCTATGGGCTGTGGGAAGTGTTTATTAAACCTACAGTGAACAAGACAAACATCCAAACATTTGCATGAGCCATGGTACAGTAATAAACAAGGAGGAATAGAAATAAAGCAGTAGTAGTGATTGTAGTATTATTTTTCAGAAAGAACAAATGCCCTTTTTCAGCCTGTGATTTTGAACGTAGGGATTGCTATCACAGATAAATATCTGAAAAGCCATAGTGAAAGATATACAATAGGAAATTTAAATAACTGATGTGATTCTTCTATATGTGTACATGGTTACACACAGATTTCTCTACGCAGATAGATTACAAATGCTTTGAGATATGCCATGATTAACTGCCCCTAAATAATGTGAGCTGTGGTTGTTATTAATCATTAAGTTATCACCCTCATAATAAAACTCTAGAAATAGACATATCAGATGTAAATCAGCATTTCTCTGTTGACTTTTAATTTGGTCATACTGATGTGTGTCATTGAGAAGTAGTTCAGTAATTGGACATACAAATAAGGACAATTTCCTACACAGAGTAAATATGTCTCTTTTATGTGAGATGTATGAGTATGTCAAGGACAACTTTTTCTTCTTCTTCTTCTTCTTTTTTTTTTAATATGTACAATGAAACAGATATTTACATATTTACCAGTAAAATACCAAGTGTCAGGTCCATATGAATTCAGAAGTTAGCATACGTGGCAAAAATGTGTTTAGAGTAATCCTGGTGTTTCATTATTAGATTTCGTCCTATCAGTGTTTTCTGCCTTATAAGCTGGTGCTCTGTAAAGATAAGATAATGGAAGCGTTGTATTCAACTTTGTTAGAATTTGGATGCTTTAGGTTTTCCACWTTGTTTATTTGGCTTGTGCTCTGATGCAGTACATACTTGTTCTCCGTCGTATGGGAAACCTTACGGGGGTGCTGATGCAAGCATTAGGAGGGGACGCTGTCGGGATAGGTTGCCCCATACACTCGCTGAGCCAGATCCTCCTACACCCCTGGGGCACCTTCTTCAGCAGCCTGGTGGTTTCTTCACTGAGTCATTAGCAGTCCCAGGATACCTTCTGCAAGGGTAGGACTGTCAGCTTCCATTTTCTAGCAAATTCCAGCTCATCTATTTGCTTTTTGCTCTATAGAAGTTATCCTTGCAGTTTCCATAACACAGGCTGCTTCCCCAGCTCTAAAGATACAGGGCACTTCTGAGGCAGGGTATAGAGGTCCCATATTCCCCCATAGAAATGGCCGTATTTCAGGAAGGGGGCACAAAGTTGTTATTCCTGTATAGGCAGTATCTGCACTGCCTGGGGATCCAGCTCTTCTGGATGAAAAGAACTATAAACGTAAGGTATTTTTAGCACATGGCTTTGTAGCAAGCCATCCTCAGGCCACATTAAGGTTTTTGATGTTTCTCAGTTGCAGGCTCTAAAGGGATTTTGACATGATTTCAGAAAAAGAAAGAAGAAAACTAAAGAACATTCAATCCTTTTTTTTTTAATAAAAATGAAAATGCTTGTATTTTGATTTCTGTGTGATTTCTGTTCCATTAAGATGAGGGATGAGCATCTTGATTATTCTCCTTTAAAAGTTAACCTCGATCTTCTAAAAATGTAAWTTAAAATAAAAGATTTGCTGACCTTTTTATTGAGGTCTCCAAAGGGCTGAGAGAAACCATTCCTGTCTTCTAGTGTTGCAACAGTACCTACTGCTAAGGAACACAATATTAGACTGCGTTAAAAATGCCCCCACGGCGGTATTGATGAGAGGAAACTCACTCTCCATGGCCTTTTTAACATTCAGCAACAATGTAACTTGTTTGTTTCTTCTGTGTTGAAAATGTCAACAAATGTCACCCAAGTTCTTCACTTTCCTTTCTTATCTTTTGRCATATTATTTGATGAGCATGTGAAAGTGTAGGGTATATTTTATTAAAAGAGGTTTACTCTTCAAAGAATTAATTGAGTGAGCATAAAATTGTACTGAAGAAAGGTTTCTTCTGCTAGTTTTGCCATTAGAAGAAGAAGAAGAAGAAGAAAGGCTCTGCAAAAGAATTACTAAAGAGAAAGATCAAAAGAAGACCTATTAGCTCTTAGTGGTCTATCCTTCTGCTAGCATGGGTCACTGTTTCAGTTCTTTGTCCAGGCTGTTTATGTTTTTTACTCAAAATTCAAAACCCAAAAATGTCTTTTTAGCAATTTATTTCACTTTGCTTTCCTGAGAGACTTTTCCACAGTCAAGACTTCTTGAATCAAAATTTCAGAAGTCCTTAAATGTCTTATATATACAAAAAAAAAAAAAAAAAAAAAAAAAAAAAAAGACATTTTCCCAAAAGTCAGATTCCCAAAGGTTTTCAGTGAAACTGAAAGCCTGTAGATGCCTTAGTTGTTTTGGGAAATAAGACTGCAGTTCCTAAACCACAAGATTTTTTTTATTATTATTATATTTTTTGCCTTTAATGTGGATATGGATTTTCTGATTAAATTATCCTTTAAACATTAATTTATTATATATTAGAGTACTAGGTACATAACATAACTATAATGAGTATAACATGACATTTAACATTTATAAGGCACTTTTACTCTAATTATTTAATTATGGCAGAACTTAGAGGTCTACAAAGTGTTTTGGATTATATTTTGCACCTACACTGTATTCTGATGATTGATATACCTCTGCAAAATTGTTTTTCAACTCTAACAGTTAGATGTTGTAACTACTTGTAGGTAGTTAGAAATTCCTATATATATATTTCACTTTTGTTTTTTTATTCCAATTTGTTCTTTTTAAAAATAAATAAATAAATAAATAAATAAATAAATAAAAGAATATGTTCTGTTAAAATAACCCTGGATCCAACTGTGAAATTACACCCTGTAAAATACTTAAAGACTATATACCAAAGACGAGCTGTCTCCTTAATGCAATGCATTCTGCCTTTAGTCAACACAGCCGGGGGGCACGCAAGAAGGAGGTGAAGTTGCAGGCATGCAGCAGTGGACTGCCAGCAGCACCAAGTCTCCTGCTTGCTTCCAGTTTCCAGCCCCATGAAAAACTCATACAATCAAGGCTATAAAAGGCCAAATACACACCTCACCACTCCAGGATTCATAATATCAGGTATCAGGAAGCTCCTGTAAATAAATCAATACTTTGAAGTAGTGTAATTTTAAGCTACTACTGCTATGAAAAGGTGAAAAAATAACACAGAAGGTGAAGTTTTGTATAATTCTTCAACATCTATTATTGTGACTCTTTTAAACCTCTATAAGTACTTTTCTCCTTCCTTTTAGCATTATTGGAAGAACAGACTGCTTTAAAATGTGTATATGATTAGGCTATTCAGACGGGGAATCTCACCTAAACTTATTCCCAGTGACTAAACTTCATTAAATTGTTGAAACAGGCAAATATTTTTTACTGATGATTTCAAATGTAGAATGATAAAGATGTTAAATACTGAAGGCATTACCTGTTACTAATTACAGTATGACTGCAACTAAACTACAATTAAGTGTCAAGGGTTCCCCAAGGCTTTGTATTTTTCTTCTGTTTTGCTATGTAAAAATTCTCATTCACTTCCAATTTATCCAAACAGAGTGGAGGCAGCTTGGTAAAATCGGTCCTGTCATTAATGAATAATATCCCCGTGCCAGCAATCTCTTACAGAAGTGACAACTTCTTTCCAGTGTGGCTTGGAAATGTGGAAAGATAGTGAATTAGGCACCTGAAATGTGATGGGACATTTTACACTTTCTCTCAGCTCTGTCCTTTGATTAATTGCTTGCATTTTGATAAGTATGTATGCTAAAACAAAAATTCTCTCTGCAGTATGTGAGTATGTCTGGATCTTGAAATGATCTTATTATTTCAGTATCTTTCAAGATCTGGGAAACTGTTTTCAGATGCTTCCTGATTCAGACAGACATAGAATATCTCACACTTTTACTCAGTTTCAAGTATGGTAAATTTTTAGAAAATGGAGGCTCCTAAGCAATTGACAGTTTATTAAGAGAACTTAATTTCTTTTATGTTTCAACAAAGTAGCTGTGGTTGTCAGGTTATAAGCAAGTAGACAAAAGAATTATTTTGGCTGCAAAATGGCTTTGACACTGGGACACAAACTTGCTGTGTTTGAGATGAAACATGCTGTAAATATATTAGACTTATATGTAAATATATGGACTTGTGATATACCCAGTACCTGTGGCAGTGGAAAAGAACTGTGTTTTACTCTCAGGGCCTCAGGGAGAGCAGTGAAGCAATTAACRTTATTCCTAAAGCTCCACCATCCATATAGTGCATACCTTTGTGTTTGCTGGTTTCCCTGTAACTGTCTACTATCATTGTTCATGGCAGTGTCCAACAGTCTTCTTCAGCATGAGCTGTGGTCAAATGCAAGCCATGATGTTTGAGGGAAATAACTTCATGTATTTGTTTAGGACATGTTTACATAATCTCTGCCTTCTATGACTCTTCACTTTGTGTCAGAGACAGGTATATATCTCTGGAGATGGAGCTTTTCTGTAAACATTAGAATTCCTTAGATTGCATTCCCAGGCATTATATTCAGAGCTTTTTCTTCTGGAGAGATGTTGGTATGTATTATACCAGGTCCTTACTCTTTGCCTTTCACCAGAGAAATTTTCCACATTCAGGCATGGGGCACTGCTGCAATAAACCACATTAATTGAACTACCAACCCAGAAATGACCAAAAGCTTGGACAAGCCAGTGAGACTAAAATGCCTAACCTTATTCACCTCCTTGCTACAATAAAGCCTATTTTCCTATTGTTCTCCATTTCTCTTAGAATAGTAAGTACAGATCTCCATTCCTTCACACACATGCACACCTGCTCCCCATGACAGTCTTAGGAAACAGTGAGATGATGAATTTGCTTGCTGCCACAATTGTCCTAAATTGAAAAAAAAAATGTAATTAGGTTGGTTTCCAAAGAGAGCAATAAGCTCAAAGGTGGGATCTAGGACCCCTGCTTACCTAACCATCAAAGGGTTGCAACCATTCTCAGTCATTCTGACAAAGGATTGATTTCTAGCAAAAGCTTTACCATAATTCATAAGTCAGTGCAATCTGCCTCCCATTGTATCTGGAATGTTGATCCCTCAAAGACAACACTTCTCAGATCTGCCTCGTGTCTAAGCCTGGGCTATAGATGGGGGAAGCAGTTCTCATGTATTCTGAGAAGATATATTTGCTATAATAAGGGCTATTTTGATAGTGAATTTCTAGTGAAGATAGTTCTAAAACTTTCTTATGAATAGAGTTCATTATTATAGAGTCCACTAGTCTAGTTACTTCTCTCCGCTGTGTATGACAGCAGTAATGTTGCAGATAGCATAAGGGTGCAAGTTATGTGCCCTGGATTTGCACTGAGATCAGGCCTGCCCTTTAAATATGTAGTATTAACATATTACAACCAGTTTTAATCACAGAATAGTTGAGGTTGCAAGGAGACCCTGGAGATCATCTAGTCCAATCTCTCTGCTTAAAGTCGAATCAGCTACAACAGATTGTTCAGGACCATGTTCAGTCGGTTTTTTGAGCATCTCCAAGGACGGAGACTCCACAGACTCTCTGGGCAATCTACTCCAATGCTCAACAACCTTCAAAGAGTCTCCTTTTTTTGTTATGTCTATATGGAATTTCCTACATTTCAATTTGTGTCCTTTGCCTCTCATCTTACCAATGGGAAACACTAAGAGACTGACTCTGACTTCTTTCCTTTGCTGCCCCTCCTTATCAAGTGTTTATAGTGATCCCCCTGAGCCTTCTCTTCTCAAGGCTCAACAGTCCCAGCTCCCTCAGACCCTCCTCACATGAGAGAGGCTCCAGACACCAGCCAGCAGCCAGCAGCCAGACAAGGTCACAAAATAAATTATTTGCAAAGGAGATCAAGTATCCTAACTCTTAATCCCATGTCTGGGTTGCATTTCCCCTTGATTTGCTCTGATTTAGTAATTATTTGTTGTCACCAAGAAAATTAGAGACTCCTTGGCACCTAGCATGCCTGCGGTACCTCCTTACAATGGACAAATAGGAAAGGGAACATGAGTATACTTTAGTGCATGACAGAAATCCAGAAGGAAAGTCCGGCTGTTGAGGAAAAAGTAAAGAAAATTTTCTATGAGATTGAGCAATATCTTCAGAAGTGGTTTCATTGCTGCTATCATTTAAGGCTATCCAGCCAGCTCAGAGATTTATGAAGATTCTTCAAGTAAGTAAATGTAAAGAACTTACTGGTGTACTGGCAGTGACACTCTGAAGAGGGCCTGCTACAGATGCTATATTCACCATCCTTATTATCAGTGTCAGTACCACGGAGCCCCTCTGTTTCGGGGAAACAGAGATGTTAGCGTGACACAAGTCCTAGTCAACAAGACTGTGTAGTTTGGACTGGAATTTGTTCCATTTTTGTAGCCCTTTCAAGGAATCTGTAACTCAGAGGTCCGTGTCTTGAAATCCTTACATTTCATTTGGGCAAACCTCTGATAAATTTGGGGAAGAATGGAGACTTCAGGACTTAACCTGGAAAAAGAAGAGGACAGATGAATAACACCCTCCACAAATCAACTGGCAAGAGGTAGCCTGAGCAGGGAAAAAATAACTCGCGAAAAGCTACAACTGTTCCCTGCAGGCTGGTTGTTTCCCTCCTACTTCCTCCCATCTGAGGAGCCTTTACAGGTTTGCATACGTATTTGCAGTCTTTGCTGAGACTGAACTCAAAAGTGGGGAGTGATCTGAGTGTGCATGGGGGAGATGAATCTCTTCAGGAGACTAGGTTGGGCTTGGATGTTGTAAAACGCTTCTGAGACTGAAAGATCTTAGGCTATGGTGTCACTCTTTTGAGGAAAGAGATGTGTGTCTTGGGTCATTTAAACACAGGTGGGAAACATAGGACAGTGGGATAGATAACCCAAGAGTTATTCTTTTATTTCTGGATTATGATTCTTCGCTTGTTTCCAACTATGTTTTCTGTAGTTTCTCACACTGTGTATTTGTAAGCTCACGGATAGCATAAGGGAGATGAGGGTACTTTTCTCCTCTATTTAAAACTAGAAGTTCATCCCAAGTRAAAAATCTTCTGTCAACATAAATGGCAGTATCTTGCAGTAAGTCTCTGTGTCAACTCTGAGGAAGGAAAGACTGTCAAGATCTCTCTTTGTCTAGACATCAGCACTTCTCACATTAAAGTCCAGGAGGCTGTCACCTCTTCTTTCACTATGGCACATATGCCATCCTAGTTCTAGCTTTCCGCTTTGGGGAAATGACAGTGTAGTCACAAAGCAGCTCTGGCTTTATCTAAAAGGCTCAGTTTCTTTGACACTTCCTAGTCAGGGTCAGGCATAACACTTGTGCTGATCTTATTCAGGCTGTTAACTTTGGCAGCAGGCAAGGATAACATGTTCATGCAGGTCTACTTGGATTTGACATCAGCCTTCGGTAGAACCGGACAAAGTGGATTGAGGCATCTGCAGATCCTGTCAAGCAGAGATAGAGCTGTATTTAATTAGCTCAGTCTAATTCAGAGAGACCTTTGCCACACCTTGTGTTCATTGAACACGCACAGCTTGGTGACACAGTGCAGTTACTGTGCGTTACTGTGCTGCTGTCACTGAGGTCTGCATCTCTTCGACTCTCTGGCTAACCATAGACCCTGTGAAAGAAATGAATAGTAGCTATTACCATGGACATTGATGGGTTCTTTTTGTTTTTGTTCCTCTCTCCCCCTGCTGCCTACTTTTCTTGACTGCAAGATTCCAACTCTCCCTATCCAGGATAAAAAATGCATCTGTTTTACATAAGTTTTTCTGCTGCAGATGGGATGCCTTCTAACTTATACTGCTCTAACAAAGGATGCAAATTTTTGCTCATACAAGGAAGTTTTTTTCACATATATCAAACCGATATCCTATAAACAGCACTAGCTTCTATCCATTCTGAGGGCAGTGTAAACAGCTTGTATTTGCTTGTAAATATTCTACAGGGCTCCTTATTGTTCTTGAGATCACATCTTTCGCCTGTCCACCTTAAAGTAGCTTCAATCATTTTGCTGATTACTTCCAGAATGGAAAATCCTGGTAGGAAATTTTAAGAACTCAGAGCCCACAGTGGTGAACTTCACTTTCATAATAACCCAACAGAGCTTAAATATACAGGCTGACTTGTCTTGCAATTTACTGACAAATATGCTCTTTTCTTCAAGGACGTTTCCGAATAGTGAAAGAAGAGTTTCTATTCTAGTATGAGCATACTTTTAATGGTTTTCCCCTTAATTTTATGTTAATTCATCTAGACTTAAGGGTAGTGAAGAGTTTATTTTATATCCACTGCAAATAAACTAGTGCAATTAACCACTGATATATACAAACTGACCTTGAGAACTAATACATGGCTGCTTCTAATATCAGGTATCTAGTTTAGAATAGGCAGTACACAGATCTGACCCTGGATCAATGAAGGAAATGTCTTGAACAAATTGGGACCACAGAGGTCAGTCTTCTGAAAAACATAATTAAATTGGGCTTGAACTGGAAGACTCAGGCATCAAAGATAGCAGTGATCAAATGATTAGGGGATGAAGGAAGAGGGGAAGTAGCAGAAAGGGAGAAGGCAGCAGCAAAGAGCGTATGAAGTAGCAGCTTTAAAGATGGTGTCTGAAAAGCAGGAATTGTTTAGAGGTATAAACAAGGACAGATAGTCAAAGGCAGATTAAGTAAAAAAAAATAGTGTTTGAAACAAATATGAGCATGTGTTGGCTCAACTAAAAAGCAGACCATGTGAGGAAATGAGGAACAATAAAACATACAGAAAGACAGTATTAGAAATGCAACAAGAAAATCCCTGGGTAATGGAGCCTGTTTTTTGCAATGTAAATTTAAATGCAGCATATAGCAGCTGGCCGCTCTTATCTGATAAGACTGCCATTCTGTGAGTAGTTGGTGGGCAGAAACTGCAAAGTGAAGCAGAATATATATTTGAAATACTTGGGGCTTATCTGTTTTATTTTATTGCATGTTTTCCCTTCATTTTAATTTTAAGAGACTTATTCTTTTTTGGTGCCTCAGTGCCAGTGAAAGGTGGAGTGCCCTGAGGACTGAGGGCTTTTGTTTCCTCATAAATAAACAAAGCAGAGATAGCAGAGCAGCAGCAGTTATCTTTATTGTGCCTTCCATTCACCTCCTTTCAGCCTCACCTGGAAGACATCCTATCTTTCCTAGGACAGGGTCCCCACAAATGAGTCAGGGTTTGACAGAGAAGTAGCAATACTTTGTATAGTTTTGCCRACACCAAATATTCAAAACTTTGAGCCAGACTGCATTAATTCATCAGAGTGACTGAAATGTAATGGTATGTTTGTATTATTATTTCTGCAGTAGCAGATTTGGGGTRCATTTTGCTTACCTACTGTTTTCTTTTGGGGTGCTGTTTTCTGGTGTATTCATATGTTCTGGTCAAGTTTTCTCCACAGACAGGAGAGTTAGAAACATATTAGAAATATATTCTATTATTTAGGTACTTACTACCGGTGAACACTGAGACCCTTAGCTATAGGTAAACCATCAAAGTAGAAACACACGAGATACTTGGAAAGCAGGCAATCTTTCTTTCAAGGACTTCTGTGCTGCAGGAATTTACAGCAGCAGGTTGGGTACTAAGGATTGAAATCACTTAAGTCTTGCACAGGCACCATGGCCTCTGACTTCTGTTCAGTGCCAGATTTGGACTGATAATGAACAAGTGACCTACCTAGGAAAAAGGCTGTAAAAGCTGTCTCTTATCTTTGATCTCTCTTTCTATGCAGTGATGATAGTTCTCCACACAGACTGTCTTTACACACACAAAATTTCCAGGTACCTTGCAAGCACCTGATTAGGAGAAGTCAGTAGGTAGATTTAACTTTGTCTTRCAGATAAGAAAAGATAAACAGATCTTACTCAAGACTATGTATCAAAACAGTGGTAAAGTCATTCAGGAGTTAGTACTAAGGCTAGATTTCTTTCCCATACCTACAGTCACCACAGTCTCCTCTTTCAGTGTAATTACACCAACCCCATACAAGAAGTCAGATTTGTACGAATAAATTATTCAGTGACAGGTCTTATACACACAGAATCACACAGAATGGTTGAGGTTGGAAGAGACCTTTGGAGATCATCTAGTCCAACTCCGCTACTTCAGTAGGTTCACCTAGAGCACACTACCCAGGATTGCGTCCAGACAGATTTTAAATATCTGCAGAGATGGAGATTCTACAACCTCTCTGAGCAACCTGGTTCAGTGCTCTGTCACTCTCACAGTGAAGAAGTTCATCCTCATATTCATGTGGAACTTTCTGTGTTTCAGTTTGTGCCTGTTGTCTCTTGTCCTGCTTCTGGGCACCACCAGAAAGAGTCCAGCCTCATCCTCTTGACACCCTCCCTTAAGGTATTGATAAGGTCTCCTTTCAGTCTTCTCTTCCCCAGGCTAAACAGGCCCAGCTCTCGCAGCCGCTCCTCATAGGGCAGGTGCTCCAGCTCTCTGATCATCTTCATAGCCCTACGCTGGACTCTCTCCAGTAGCTCCATGTCTCTCTTGTCCTGGGGAGCCCAGAACTGGATGCAGTACTCAAGATGTCGCCTCACCAGGGCTAAGTAGAGGGGCACCTCCCTCGACGTGCTGGCAACACTCTTCCTAATGGACCCCAGGATACTACTGGCTTTCTTGGCTACAAGGGCACATTGCTGGCTCATGGTTAACTTGCTGTCCAAACATACACGGAAACAGCATTCTGCAATAAAAGGCTCTGAGAGTCAAAAGAGCTGAGAAACACTTTTCAGAAGTGATTTGCTGAATAATCTTGAGCAAAGTTTTTGAGGTAGATTGTGCCTCTTCTTACTCATCTGTAAAAATTGAGTAATACTAGTCATTTCTATAAAGTGCATTGAAAGTCTGATACAAAAAAAAATATTAGTATCAGTAGTTCATATTTCATTTCTCTTTCCTGTCTAGTGACATAGTAGTTTTGAAATATGTAACTGCATAACCAGATACGACATGATCTCCAAATTTAAGAACACACTAGTCAATGGTAGAAATAATGGCGGTCTTAAGTCCATCAAAGAAACAGCACATTGAGAATCAGGAAGTGAGAGTGATTGGAAAAACAAGATATAACTGGCAAATCTAGTTCCATCCAAACTGAATGAAAGGGAAGAAAATATACTGAAAACTCCACCAGGCTGAAGAAAGAGCTTGGAGTCTATGCAGCCCATTTATTGAATCATGCAGCTGGATAGTAAGGGTCTTGTGTTCCCTTTTCAGACATCTGTTAATTTCTTGCTATACCATAAGCAAACCATTAAGGGTGTATTCTCTAAAACAGTGGGCCTCTGTTACTGGATGCTCGTGCTAATATGCTTTGGAATCTTAATTTTGGGCATTCAGCAAAAATAAATGCAATAGTTTTTTAGTGTGATCTTTTCCTGCCTTATGATTCAGTTTGTCTTGCACATATTTCATAGCACCTCAGAAACTTTGCATGAAACATTCTATGCCCAATTAAGTTAATAATAAACATCAGAGAAAAATATTTTTGTTTTTCCTAACAGTGCCTCTTTGAGTGTAGGCTATACATGAAAGGAAAAATGCCTGCTGTATATACTGCAAATAAAGAATACTGCCTAAGGGCTATTGGGCATTTTGTCTCTAGAGCTTAATGAAAGGTAAAAAAAAAAAAAAAAAAGAAAAAAAAAAAAAAAAGAAAACAGATAAAGGGGAGGATTCCAGTTTTAATTATCCCTCCTTTCCTTGATGAGGAAGATAATAGGAGTATACAAATGTTTTTTCAAGGATTAGAGTAAACCTGGGATAAAGAGCCACCTGAGGAGCTGCTGTTATGGCTCAGAGCGGAGGGGAATTGGACTCAAATGATATTAACAGGCCTTGATCTAGATATGCAGAAAGAGGCAGTCTGTTGATAGATAGCTGTTACACACCATAGAGAATATCTCTGAGAGTCTTGCTCCTTCCTGTGTTTRCTGCTTCTCTGTGTGTTCAAAAAGAGCCGGAATAACTAGTAGCTTCTCTATTGTGCTGATGAAGCTAAACTCAGGACTGCTGTAAAGAAACAGATAAATAAATGAACTGGATAGCTAAAAATAGAAAAAGGGTTCAGCTTAGCTGACTCATGAGTCTCTAGATGAAATCTGATGGAGACTGGCATACAGCATTAAAAACAGACGGCAAAGATATATGTTGGGGGTATTAAATGAATAGAAGAAAATGGATAACCTGTAAATGGTCTAGGGAAAAATTAAAAGAAAAAAAAATGTTTCCAATTAGTGCTATTGAAAATTATGTTCTGCACTTCCTGTGCATCTTTCACTGGAGAATCACCACCCTACACAGATGTGGTTGAGCTGGAAAGCTCTAGGAAATCAGTTTGGCTTGCTGGAGCAATGTACTACTGTGTCTGAGGGAATGGGATGTTTTGTCTCCTGGCCTGAAGCAATCAGGCTGCTCTGGGGCTCCTCTGGGGCTTCTATTAAAGCCACAGCTTCTGGACAGAGTTCAGGCAATTCATGGACAGTACCTTCCATGGAGAAAAAAGGGATGCTGCATACAGCTACTGTAAATACAGGAGCACACACACGTGTCAAGTGGTGTTAGCTCAGTCTGTCTATCTGTTAACCAAATGTTTGCACTTGAATTTTTCTAAATGGCCTCTTTAGTTTCTTTTGGTATGCTTACAAATAACTGTATGCATATGTGAATTGTGTGCCTATTCAAAAATTACTCAGGCAGCAAAACAGTTTTTTGGCCTAACAAATCACCTGATTTATTAAGTTAAAGTCTCTACTTTAATAATGCTACTGCAGTCATTTTCCCAGGCAAAATCACACTTGTCTGGCTGTGATTATTAAGGTTGCAATAAGCCACTCAGAAGTTCTAGACAGAGTTAGACAATTTTTTTTTGTTCGGCCACAAGTTCTACATTCTCACATGTATCAGTTCATGTTGGCCAAACCTATCTGTGAAATTGTTCTGGTTTCAACAGATGATTTTAGAAAAGATATGAAATGAACCATTCAAAATATTTGTTTACAGTGTTTCTGAAATATAATGCTTTAATCTTGAAATGGTGTTTTTAGTGTAGGTATTTACTTAAAATAGTATGTTTTTTAAGGAATGTGTAAACCAAACCTGACAACATACCTAATCTATTCAATAGGACTGAAATAATTTAGTCACTAAAAACAACATTCAGGAATTAAAAGTTGAAACACAGACTTCAGAACAGACACAACTGAAACTGGAACTTGGAAGTAAACATCATTCTAGAATAAAAATTTCCACCTTCTGCGTCACAAGAGACTTTGCTAATTGCTAAGTGGAATTTTAAGCCTGTATTTCTTTCACTCTGTTCTCTGTGTGCTCCCAGAATAAAAGCATTTTAGTYCAAGTTTCAAGCTGTGTGACATCAGATCAGGCGAGGTCTAGAAATTAGACATAATGAAGTAGTGGCACCTGTATCTTCTGGGTATAAGCTGTCTCATGCTGTTAGTTATATCTCTAGTTAATACTCAGGTTTGCCTGGTGTGTTTGCAAAAACTGCAACCTCCACTGTAACAGCAATGCAGCTATTCTTGCAGAATTGTTTTATTATCTAGCRCTAAGAAACCAACTGAGAAATTTAGATCTGCGATGTCCATTGCTAAGAATTGGAATTGGACATCCAGTATTTACACGCCTGAGCTGGCTGGCTGGAATGCACTTTTCTGTGGAAACTAGTGGAAAGCCTGGCTTCCAAAGGATACGTGCGCCTGACTGATTCACTTTTTAAATGAATTATAGTAAGTCTGCAGAACAAGCCCAGGTCTTATTAGACACCAGAGAACCCACACAGGCAAGACCACCAACAGAGTGAGCTCTCTCTAATCTAAAAAGACCTGAAATCCGGTTAAAGCTTTTTCAGTAGCTATTTTAGGCTATTAATAATGTCTCTCTTCAATGCAGATTCTCTGACATCCCACAATGAGTGGGCTCAGGATGCATTATTTCCCTTGCAGAATACTAGTAAGGTCTCTCTCCCCTGCTTTCATGAAACTTACTCAATATTCTTCAAAACTGTGAGTAGCAAATATTTCTTAGGCTTCTGCACTTCAAATTATATTTATGATGAAAATGTCCAAAATGTATTGTGGAGAAGTGCCAGACAGGCAGATGCTCAGGAATACACTCACTAAGTTTTTTTTTTTTTTTTTTTTTTTTTTTTTTTT
>NW_028186432.1:673437-779033 GCF_003343005.1 Rhea americana
TTTTTAGAAAAAAAGAATCTCAAAAGCTTGAGTAATTTTGCACGTTTCTCAAAAACAAATGGCTTTAAATGATGTCTCCACTTCAGTAAAGTGCTAGTGAAAGTGAGGTAGGACCTCATGGGCTTGTGCCTCTTGTCCTCTTTAAGTTCCTTTGCTGAACTGGAGAGGTAAGGGCTGTAGGATCACTAAAGCAGCTAGACATACAAGCCCAGCAGCAGCCAGGAGTCCATATCTTTTGCAGAGAAACAACAAATATTTTATGATTCTCCTGTATCAAAACCACGGTGAAACACTAAAATCCTCACGCACACATACGAGCACATATATACACTTTTACATTAGCACTCAAAATGATTTCCAGGTACTGTTTGTACATCACAATAAAGTGACTCCAGGAAGAGAATTTGTTCCACCATAGGTGAAGTCACCTATGCAGCATTTAGTAGTTACTTAACTACGTGTAAGTAAAACTCGGTTCTTGTGTTACTTACCCTGAAATAGGTTTGATAAGAGTTGGGGTTACTACTGTCTTTCAAGTATTACAGACTTTAATCCTTCACAGGAGCACCTAGGGTTCTTTTTTTTTTTTGCCTAAGTAACCTGAAATGTGAAAAGGTGACTAATTACAAGGCTTAATTGTGCTAGAACATTAGCAAATGGATTTGTTCTTTTAGGGTATATGGAAAGTGCTGCTTTCCATGGTAAAAATGTGATGCCTCAGTAGACTGGGAGACATGAAAGGAAGAAACCATTTATCTGCATTAAAACTGTGAGACTCCCCTGCCAGGTATCATTAGTGTTACAGTCCTGTATTCCAGCAGAAAAGCTGCTGTGAGGTCACACCTTCTCCTACGAAAATCCTGCAGTGAATAGAGGTTTGCAGTGTGTAAAAACATGTTCTACCAAGCTCGTAGCCTGGTGCTGCAGGAATGCTCAGTTTGTAACTGAATTCCATCTGACCCATCCCGGCACTTTATTACCTACATTGATAATTTTGGCTTTTGGTAAATGCATTGTTTTAGTCTAGGGGATGTTAAAGGAATTTGGTGAAGTTTTAGTACTCTAAGAAAAAARGGGGAAAGGGGAGGAGATGACTAGGGGCAGGCAAAAATCAGGAAAGAGTTATGAAAAAAAAGAGTCAAGCCCCTCCCATGCTGAAACCAAGCCTCCCAAAAAATGCGCACAAATACACACAAGTTCTGGCAATGAAAGCCTGAAAGAGAAAAACATCTTCCTGTGTAAGGCAGTCCCACCTAAGAAAATACTGGGTTATTTCCTCAGGGATCTTTTGAATGGATTAAATCAGTCTTCACAGAGTAAGCCCTCTTGAAAATTGCTTTTTATGGTTTCTCCTTACCTCTATTCCGGATCGAACAAAAGCCAGTGCTTTAAACACTGCAGTTAGAAATATTCTTACATTTCATACTATCCTAGGAGCTAATTTAATTTGGCATACACCTCTTTAGCATAGCTCTGCATAAAGACTTCCAAGCAAGGAATGGCTCCAGACCTGGAGAACACGGAGCAGCTAGGACTTCCAGCTGCTGGGAAAGGTGAAAACAAGAGAACAGAACTCAAATGGAATAAAATGCATAAATGAATTCCATGATGCTATTGAGGTAGTAAAATATGTATTGTTGCAACCTTGCTATGCCTGCAGTGCTGAGGAACAAGTTGTACGAAGGGCAATAAATTTGTCGTAATTCAACCCATGCACAACAGAGCTCATTTTGTTTGTTACATTTTAAATTCAGTTTCAGTTGGAATTTCCTTTTTTTCTGTTACAATGGAAACAATATTAGTCAAATTAATGTGTGTGGAGCTTAGTAAAGACAGTCAGAAATACCTGGAGAAGTATATGTTTGTAAATGTCCCCCACTCCATGATTTATAAAATGTAAAATGGCTGGAGAGAGAAAGCACTTAAGAAAAAGCACTTCACATATTAATGCTATTCATTATTTTCACTAGTATCGGTTCCTGAAAAGGTCTACCTAACGTCTAAGTTGCCCTTTCTATATGTATGCATGATGGTAAGCAGCCTAATTCCCAAGGAATGCACAAACCTACGCGAACACAAAAGAGAAAAGCTAAACAAAAGTAGAGTTAAGTATTCTCATTTTGGAGATGGGGATTTGAGCCTTTGAAGCCATAACATTGTAAGCACTTAGGTACCTACTTGACTTTAAACATCTAAGCAGTCTTACAAAAGATGCTTACAAAACTGGCAATGGCTTAACACAGAACTTGAGTTATGTCTGCAGCATTGAAGACAGAGATCCAAATGCACAGACACATTTACATTCCTTACTGACATAGTAATCCTGTGAGTTAGGCATAAACTACCTGTATGGATCAGGGTACATGTGACTTACCTAAGTTTCCACACGCAGTTTCTGGCAATGCAAGGGTTAAGAAGAAATCTTTGTCCTGACATTACCCCATCTCCTTCTACATGCTGCAGATTAAACTACATCAGAGAATATCCATGCAACTCCTTCCATTGCTGCAGTCCTTCAAGCCTTGCAGCTATGGAGCAGATTTTGCAGTCACAGAGTTCCAGTGAAAACAGAGATAAGAAAAGGTTAAGGAAAGGTGAAAGGGTAGCTCCTAGAAAACCACATCACCAGCTCTCTCTCAGCACCAGTAAAGCTGTAGAAAAGTATCTGAATTCATCCACGGAATCGCTAGACGTTAGGTCCCAGACCACTAGGAGATAGTACAACAGGAGCTGCTATCCATCCCTCTATTTTTTTTTCCAGTCAGTATACTGCAGCCATACTTTATTTGTCTGACAGTTACCTTGTACTCGGTGCCGTAATAGGCAAAGGTTATTGGAATTTATATGCAAAGCTCAATGAACATAGAATTAAAAAATGCCTCTGAGACATTCCTAAAATGAGATGCCAAATCTTAGAAGTTGTATCTTTATGAGCAAAATTTAAATACAAAACACTGGAGTTTACGACTCTTGCTCATATTAATTCATACCAATCCATGTTATAAGAGGACTAAAGAGGCTATTTTTCATCTTGGGCTGAGACAGGAACTCTGCCAGATTTACTGACTTGCTGTGAGAAATCTACTTTAGCTGGCTGATAGATATCTTTYAAATGTAAATCAAAATAGTGAGCTCATTGCAAGGCTACCATTAACAGCCTGTAAAATGCTTGGCACTGCAGATCACAAGAGATTTGGGAAGGAGGTGAGAAAATTGGTCAGCAAAACCAGAGCCTAAACTTGGCACTTTTCCTGCCTTATACGAAAGTTACCAGAATTGAAAACATAACAATTCTTATTGTACACCTATTGCCTCTGAAACTAGCAATTATCAGGACTTTGTGGGAAGGATTCTAGCAGATACTAATTTAAGTGCCCAGACTGCAGAAAATTTAAGTTATCTATGGTCTAGATATTTTGTTTTCCTCTTGGGTGAAAAAAGAAAAACAGCTCCTCTATGAAAGCCTCAAATGTTCTCTCCTTAAAGCCCCCTGCCCACCTCTCTTCTCTCCACTGTCCTATTTGTAGCTTCTTGGGTTTGCTTCAGCTCTRTGATGTTGCTGTGTAGTGAACTGACTATGTAGTAAAGCAAGTTACAGTACCAGGCTCAGAAGCTTGAAATACCGATGCTGGCAACAGATCACAATGGCTGGAAATTTCCACAGTAGAGAAATAATATTTACATTAATACTTCCACATAAATTCAGTGATCAGAATGACAGCTGCCATTATATTTCCATCCTACTAAAGATGTTACTGRTCTGTTCTGCACATAGCGCTCTCTCTGTGCCTTCTTCACACACACAGGCAAGCGCACAGAGGCAGATGACGAGCTTTCAAGCCATCCACAGATGGTTTCCCCATCAGGGCTTACTTTGCCATTTAGATCTCCTGCTTCACAGCCTCCTCTCTGTGCTGCAGTGCCTATTTTCTGTAATTAACTTCTGTTCCTCCCCCCATTTTTTTTTACAAATGCTTTTCACTGATGCTTAGAGTCAACTGTCTCCCCAAAGCACTGTGATATTTAACAGCATCCGGAAAAAATGTGGTTAGAGAATTGGGACACTTAAAGGAGACATTGCTCTCCTAAGTGTGCATTCACATTTTTGAATAGATATTTAGAGGGTGGGAATTTAGATGAGGGAGAAGCTATGAAGGGCTTATTACTAATTAACTATATCTATTTCTCCCCCTTTTTAACTGCTTTTTGTTTATCATTTCAGCTGGTAGAGTAATATACTAAATTAAAGCTGCAGAACACAAATGTAATTAAGATTCAAAAAGCCAATTGCCTGTTAGTAAACTATCAATTGATAATAATGTAAGGGATATTTATAGCACTTTGCTAASTATGCCACAGATTTGCGTCAATAACAGTTGCTAATCACCAAATATTTTATCCAGTAGGCTTTTTCTTACTATTTAAGGTAAGATCACTCTTCTCAAGCCATCCTTTTAAAAAACCGTCATCCGTTTAAAGAGTTCAGCAAACACAGATACTTCCATCCTTTCTTCTCCTATAAAACAGTAATGTTATATAATTACTAGCATCTCAATGTTCAGAAAAAATTGCCATAAAAACATACTATACATAGTTCAGTAATCAACATCTTGCACTTCTATAACGCCTTCTTTCTCAGTTGTATTACATATTTTATAGAGAGGGTACAAAACTACCTTATGCACAAGAGGAACCTGCCACCTTTGGGCCAGAGCCCCAAACATAGAGGCCCTAGTTTTTATTACTTTACAGAGAGTTGGAGCAAGCCCTGTATAAAAAGTTACAAAGCATTTATTAAGATGACAGATTTTGTTTTGCGTTTTGTATATGTTACTGGGGGATTAGTAACTAACCTTTATCTATTTTTTAATTATTATAAAACATCTGAGCAACTGTCACTTCAGCCATGTGCTGAAGTGTAAATAATTGCATGATAACTTTTTCATGAAATGTGTTTCTTATGTCATATRTTTGTTAAGTTTGAATGGCTTCATAGTGCTAATTATTGGAGCTATTTATAAGATATTGTGTATTATCCTATCATATGTACAGCAGTAACATCCTCCAGAACTAATTTAGATGAAAATGATTCTCTACCACCTACTTTACTGCAACCTCACATCTTAGCACGAGGACTGCATTACAAGCTCCTTCACAACAGATAGTGTAGCAGATGGATAACAGTTACTCAGCAGAAATGGTAGCAGGCTCTGGGGGCACGGAGAGCTATTGTACATGCACACTAAGAGCTGTCCTCTGGACCTTATCCTCAGGAAACCYAGCACTGGCATCTTGGAAGAGTTAACTGTAAGGGGAACAGATGAAGCACAAGGATGTTTCATTTCTCCTTGTGAAATGACTGCTCTTGAAACAGTACTGCCAAAAAACACCAAGCATATGAGCACCTGTGTGACTGAGAAGGGACATGATGCATGCTAAGCTTCGAGAACAGTGATGCAAAGTTATGTGGCAGGAACGATGCAGGTTAAATAGAGTTAAATAGTTGTGCCAGAAATTACAGCCTGAATTGTGTCTGCAGCTACTGCTACAGGTAARGGGAATAGAGAGTAAACCACTCCATCTTGGCAGAAAAGTCTGAGAGATACCTCCCAAAGTTATAGCTCCTTGTCTGTCTGTCTCTTKCCTCAGAGAGAGAGCAAGGGGTAGAGATGAATGATCTGCAGTTCCTCAGCCCTCCTTGATAGAAAGGCCTAGGCAAGATACAGACGGGAAGTAAGCAGTTTACCTGTGTCTTACATGGCTAGGAGGAAGGCCAGWAAAACTGTGTGAGAGGATGGTCCCACCCCTGAAGCAGGGCTGCTAGTTCTTCCAGGCACAGTTGACCCTCTGAATCACCCTATAAATATACTTTATTTATTCTCCAAAGACACACCCCTTACAGCTCAAGCTGGAAAAACATGTGAGAGCTGAGAAAAACACATGGTATTGGGGCAAAGGGAGATGGGCAGGATAAGACAGAGGCTAGTGGATGTGGAAGAGAGCTCAGCTGTCACTACAAGAAGAAAGACTGCACTATGAGAGCAAGAGGGTGTTGGAAGGTTTGCTGGAAGCCAAAAGCAGCACAGGTTTCCCCTACATCTCTTCTGTTGGGAGCTAGACAATGTTAACTTTACATCTTTCCATTTGTCATCTTTCTTGAGTGCAGCATGAATCCAGGTGATGATTGTGCAAGTGATTTCTGTTTCCTACACTGTTTCTCATGAGTTTTATCATGGGTGGCAAATGAACTGTCTTGCCCCAGGACTGGTCAAATAATTACAYGGTCATTACCAAGCACATTACTGAAGGATAAATATACAGTTATTTTTATCCATTAAATCAGCTCTTTCAACCCTAAGATTAATTCTACAGTATTATGCAGCAATATGTAATTACTATAAGACAGCTTTTACCCTCAAAGAGGCAGCYATTACTCCAAATGAAATCTTGCAGGGTTAGTAAGCCATGCACTCTGATGGTAGGATGTGTCTTCTTCCAAATAACCAATGTAAAATTATAAAATGGTAACTAGAGAATAGGTAGTTACAAGCACCTATTACCAGGCATAAATGCTAAGAATTCCTATCTCATTCAGATCTGGAACCAAAATCACATTTTTTTAAGACAGAAATCYATTATGTGGGGAAATGTTGCTATAACATTTAATCTTCCCATCCCGGAATGATGGATACTTTAGATATAACTCCTGAGAGGATGGACTGGGAAGTCTCTCTGTAGGTAGATGTCAGGTAAATCAAACAGGAATGGWAGCTAAACATAACTGCTAATATTCTTTGTAACTCTTTTCATTTCCTGCAGGTACTGTTGCGTGATTTACCATGGAAAAATTGCTTTGCAGCATCCTGGTGTTTGGAATGGCTGTCACGGTCAACGCTTGTCCTAAATACTGTGTTTGTCAGAATCTGTCTGAGTCACTGGGGACTTTGTGTCCCTCTAAGGGTCTCCTATTTGTACCACTAGACATAGACCGAAGGACTGTTGAACTCCGTCTTGGGGGCAATTTTATTATCAATATCAGCCGACAGGACTTTGCCAATATGTCCGGACTTGTTGACCTCACTTTGTCCAGAAACACCATCAGCTACATACAGCCCTACTCCTTCACTGACTTGGAGAGCCTTCGGTCTTTACATTTGGACAGCAACAGGCTGCCTGACATTGGAGAGGATATTTTGAGAGGCTTAATTAACCTTCAGCACTTGATTTTAAACAACAACCAGCTAAGCAGCATCTCTGATGAAGCCTTTGAGGACTTCTTGATGACATTGGAAGACTTAGACCTTTCCTAYAATAATCTCCGCAGCATTCCCTGGGAATCTATCAGGAAGATGATAAACTTGCACCAGCTCAGTTTGGATCATAACCTGATAGATTATATTACAGAGGGGACATTTGCAGATCTTCAGAAATTGGCCCGACTGGATTTAACATCCAACAGACTTCAGAAGCTCCCCCCTGATCCTATATTTGCCAGGTCTCAAGTAATTCCATTAGCTGTTACCCCATTTTCRCCACCTTTGTCTCTCAGCTTTGGGGGCAATCCGCTGCACTGCAACTGCGAGCTACTGTGGTTAAGGCGACTTGACAGAGATGATGATATGGAAACTTGTGCCTCACCTCCAGGTCTAAAGGGAAGGTACTTCTGGTATGTACGGGAAGAAGAATTTGTTTGTGAGCCACCTCTTATTACCCAACACACTCACAAGTTGCTGGTTTTAGAAGGGCAAACTGCCACACTGAAATGCAAAGCCATTGGAGATCCCACCCCAGTCATTCACTGGGTAGCCCCTGATGACCGTCTCATTGGGAATTCTTCAAGGACAGCTGTCTACGACAATGGCACCCTAGATATCCTCATCACCACGTCCAAGGATTATGGGACTTTCACATGCATAGCAGCCAATGCTGCTGGAGAGTCGACCGCAACGATTGAGCTCTCAATTGTTCAGCTCCCTCATCTTAGCAATGGCACAGGCCGAGCAGCCCCACCGAAATCCAGGCTCTCAGACATCACCAGCTCCAGCAAGTCTAATCGAGGGGAAACAAAAGGTCCACCAGAAAGGGCTGTCTTGGTGTCGGATGTGACGACTACCTCAGCTTTGGTCAAGTGGACAGTGAGCAAGTCAGCTCCCCGGGTAAAAATGTATCAGCTGCAATATAATTGCTCGGATGATGAAGTCCTGATCTACAGGTAAACGCAATGGCTGGTTTGTCCTCTGATAATGGCAGAGAGAGTAAAATAGGATGTGAGGTCTTTTATTTTTCATCATTGATTTGAATTTGAACTGATTTTTTTTTTACTTTTTGAGTAAAAAATTACAGTTGTCCGATAATTTTTTTTTAAAATCTATCRGTCTACCAGTTGATGTTGGTCTGTCCATCACTTTTCTGTCCATTTCAAGTCATATRTTATAAATATGTGCAGTATTCATTCTCTAACATCACTTGTTTTTGTTAACATTTCCCATTTAGAAGAAAGTTACTACTGTAGTTGATACCCTCCTTTACTAAGCTTGACAAAGTAAGCAAAATTTGACAGTTTAGAAGTTAGAAGTTACCATGCCCTGCTCCTGTAGTGTAGATTGAATCATGTTACTGAGAGAAGTAGTGTGGGAGAAGTTTGTGCWGTCTATCCATAACACTGGCTCTAATTATTCGGTGGTTCAAGAATCAAGGTTGTTAGTAAGACATCTTTCACTTACATGAAAGAGCTTGTTTCTTACTTCGCTAACATCGACTTTACACAACTGTAATTGCTGACAACATTGGAGCATTTAATGTCTTATATCATATTAAATGCAAGAAGAGACAGATAATTTCAAAAGCAAGCTCTGAAAGTTCATTATGCTCCCCCAGTCCTACAAGTCTTTTGACTTTTGTTGATGTAAAACATTCTGCAATGAACCTAAGTCATGAAAAAGAAAGAAGTAATAAATTTTAGGAATTAAAAATAAGTAGGAAACTGCTTAACAGAAGAGGAAAATATAGTGTTATTGCTTTTTCCTTCTTTCTTGGAAAAATGATTGATGCACTATGCTAAAAACGAATCTCTAGAAACCACCCCTTCCTGCCTTCTTATTGCACAGATAGCAATACTGACATAGTGAACTAAAGTCTGCCTTTGGATAYACATGAGCTACCAGCAGAAGTCAGAATCTCAGGTAAGATTAGAACGAACACACAAATATGTTGCAAGCAACCTRAACCCAGTAAAGAAGAAATGAATCTGATGGAGGACTTCTGGGATTTACATTTTAATTCCACTTTGAGCATGAAATCCTGGCCAAAACACAGTCCATAGTTTTCTATGGTAGGGTTGTGGTTACTATCTGTTGGCCTGCAAACTACTGTACCCTTCCCCTACTGCCTGCAGTGAGAGCTGATGCAGTTGCAAATCACACTAGTCACCCTCCCTTGCCCAGGACAGGCATTCCTATTTTCTTCTTTACCTTATTGTGGTTTTCAGTATGCGGAAAAAGTCAAAAGAAGACATGGTAAATGCTCATTTGACATTTTTCACTCACCTTTCTCATAAAGTGAAATTGAATTTTAAATTTGTTTTCAGAACTGAATATTAAGTTGACATGGCCAAAATTTTGTGCCAGAAATACTTGTACCTCAGTCAGTTGAAGAGCAGAAATAATCAAGTGATTTATTTAGCTACTCCAAACTTTGACATTCTTTGCAAAAAGTAGAAGTATTGATAAGCAAGTATAAAGATTTTTTTTAAAGGATATTTACTCAAATACTGAAAAAAATTTGAGGAAATTCAGTACTGTTCATTTCCTTTGCTTAATTATAAAAATATGTTGAAATAATTCAATTAACAGGTGGAAATTATTTGCYTTGCTCTGGCTAATGAACTGTAGAAGTGGTATATTAGCCTTGGAACTTGCAATTTTGTGGAGTCTAGTAAAATGAAAGAATAAGATAAAACTAAGTAATGTTAGAATATTAGGAATAGGGTTAATGAAAATATGCTAGTGCCAGTTTTTCCTGTGGCAAAGCTCTTAGCAAAAACTCAACATTATTTGCTATCTTGAGCCTAGTATAAGTCTGAAGAAAAATATTTTGAAGGGTCTCAATAGTCATATAACACCATATACTGAATTTGGCCCCATGAACAACAATATCCCTGCAACTGAACATAGAAACTTGTGCAGGCTGTCAGGTGTTGGAAGCGATCCTGTTTACTGAGGKTAGGATGGTCAGGGTAAATAAGCAACAAAAAAGAGATGACATATAATGTAGCAGCAGAAGAGGTGAAAACTAGATGCTGTTAGCAGAAATGAGAGGCAGGAAGATGCTGATTTGCCATGCTCATCTGGAAGAATAAGTGCCAGTCAAGGTCTCAAGCAACCCYAAATTCTTATCCTGTACCCTCAGCCTCTCCCAGTGAGGCTTTGGGCACATTACTTCACTTAGTGGTGTCTTATTTTCCAGAAATACAGTGAGGACAGTGCTGTTTACATAAATTTCCCATAGGCACTTTGTGAGGATTCATTGACGATGTGTAGCTCATTTCATTCACAGCTCTCAAAAGCACTTCACAAAAGAACACAAATTTTATTTCCCCACATTTTGCACCAGGGAAAAGTGAAGCACAGGAAGATGAAGTGAATTGTCCAATATCTGAAGTTAATCAGTGGCACTTGCATGCATCAAATCTGGCTCTTTATGACTTTCAGCCAGGGAACCACTCAGTCCCTTAGAGTTAATTAACTAAAGCTGTTTTGCTTTAATTGGTCAGATGCATGTCACAGCAATGAGCATGTAGAAAAACCTAAGGGAACACAATTTTTTACAGTGCTTTGCTCTATGAAATGCTGTGTATGTGCTAAATGGGCTGGGATACTGCTTAGCTACTAAAATGATGGGCACTTAGTATAAGTTAAATCCTGACATACGTATGTCAGGACTGAGGCACATCCTGCCTTGCCTGTAAGAAATGTTGTACGCAGAAAAGACAAAAATTTGCTGTGTTCTTTCCTCAACTTTTTTTCATGAACATTGTACTCATGGTCAAAGTGTGAAAACAGCAGTCCTTCCTCCCCTCTACACACATCCTTTTGGTAATCATGTGTCTCCTGATCATTATGTAGGACAGCAGGCCCATTCCTGCTTCCATTCCAGTTATGGGATTCTTCTTGCATGAGCTGTAGGTGGTGTGAAAGAGCTGCATGGGCACGTTTGGGGCACAGGAGAAGGTGCAGGAGGAGACACAAAGGGAAGGGTTTTCATCTTGCGGGGCCTTGGTTTCCCATGCGTAACGTGGGGGTGACAGCGCTGCCTCGCCTCAGGGATAAACGCGTGAGAAAATACAATGGAAACAGGAGCCCATGTAAATGGATAGGGAGCCCGTTCCTCTGAAGTCATGGTGTGGTATGCAGTAACCGCGGTAGCCACGAGTGATTAAGATGGAGCATTACTTAACTGCAATGTTTAAATTCAAGGAAACCATCTGGGAACAGAGACTTTCTTATGGGTAGAGCGCCCYGCATGATGTGGGACTGAATCTCAGTTTTGGCCATCAGGTATTTCTGTAGTACAGAAATCCACCACAATTTCAGAAGATGAATAAAAATGGAAGGTGGTCTGTAGAACTTTCCCGGTCACACTGAGCCTACTGGCTGTATTTTGAATTAAAACAATGACRGAGCCACTTAAAAATGTGCATCTGAAATATGATGCAGCCACTAGATTTATGAGAGATTTAGACCTGTTTTATTTTGCAGTATTTCTTCCTAAGGGTGATAAAAAAACAACTCTACAAATTAAGARTTACTGTAGCACTGCAATCTCCCTAGCTTATAAATTCAGCACTGCAAAAAATGCATTTTATATATTTCTGAAAGCTTATTTTTTCAATATATATTTTATGTAGCAGGCAGTTTAGGCATTAAAATATGAATAAATGACTCCACATCTCCAGCCTATTTAAACAATGGTGCTACGGATTTGATTACTTAAACAACATAATAATGATTTATGCAGCTTCTTTCACTGCCAGTGCTTTACAGATCGGCAGAACAGAGATCACCAGCCACTGCTATACAGTCACCTCTCAGTCAARTATTAGCTGCAGTTTGGCAGTCAGGTGACAGTGCAATAGCATCTTTTGGAAGAAGAATAAAATACACACTTACAGATACTTTTTACAAGGTAGGATGTAATTAACTGAGTTTGAACTTTAACATCAGGGTGGGATAAACATTCCTAACCATTCTTCTGTTCAGTTGCCTGCCAGTAAGAAATACTTTGTGACAAAGGTGCTGAAATCTTAAAAATATCTGAGATGTGTGAAGCTGTGCTCCCCAGCAGCAGCACCGCAATGAACGCCAGGCTGGGTCCATGCCTGTGCCTCGGAGAGGGATACCACTGTCTAGATTGCTAATGCTTCTTGTAACAAAAGCTTCTTGTGTGGAGATCTGCCAACTAAAGACTGTGATCAGGGGAAGCCCTGTCCTGTCCATTCAGAGCAAATAATCTCAATAGTTTGATGCTGTAGTAAAACATGATCACATCATTTTCTCTTACTTTCTCTTGTTGGAGATAGATAGCTTTGATGATTTTAGAAAGGACAGAAGATTAATTTATTCTGAAAGGCTTGAACATCTACACTCATGATATAGAGAACAGATTCTTCTACTTTTTTTCGTTTCCATTCCTGTCTCAAACTTTGTTAGTAATAAACTGTCTTCTGTGGATCATGACTGGTGTGAAACCCACTCCTCAGCCTCAATAGGTGAAGCTGAGCAATTACATTATATCCAGTATGCAAGCCTTGATTTGGTGAAAGCGCTTTTATATTTAAACACTAGATAAAACAACCATTAGTAGAAAAGACTTTGATATGAAAACTTTAATCATCATGAATTAATCATTTATGTTTGACAGGTTGAGATAGCAACTGTATAAATATAAAATTGTGAAGTCACATTCCTGAATAGAAGCAAAATTCCTATAAGCAGGACAGGAGAAAGTCTGAGTTGGACGTTTGGTACTTGAGGTCACCTGAAACTGGTTTGTAGCAATAGAATGCTTTTGCTTCTAGAGGATCCTCAGTGTGGGCAGACTTGCTGAAGGGCTTTAGACATAATGAAGAAGCTGCTTCAAAAAAGCATATATTCTGGGACTGAGGATTTTGTTTGTTTCAGCTGAACTAATTTTCTTATCAGTCTTTTCTTTTTCTCTTTCCAGAAGAAGTATGGGGGAGGCTTTTTATTTGCTTTGTTTTGCCTTTTTTTTTTCTTGTTGTTTTCTTTGTGCTTGTAGAGGAAGCCTTTGAGAAACAGAAAAGAAAATACAGTGGAAATGGCAAAAATTACATGTATTGCCAGATGATGAAGTGAATATATGCAATTAGCCAAGATTAAAAAAAAAAGACTTATAGTTTCAGATTGTTACTAAAGTGGTCCCAGATTGTTGTGACAAACTGTCAGCATCATGTTATGCTCATACAGCAGCTGATATGAAATCCATTGGTCAGAAGCAGTCCAGTCCATCACGAGCAGACACCAACCATGYAAACACTGCCTAAACCACTATTTTCTTGCTTGATAATCACTACAGAAAGACAAAATACTAAGTGGCCATTTAACTCTACAGGAGAAAGTTACCTTTAGGTGACTTAGGTGAGTGCATGAGAAGTATGTGAGCATACATGAGCAGCAGCTTCCCACACAACAGCTTCCCACATTACTGCTTCCTACACAACAGTCACCGCTGGACTGCACATGCTACCGCTGCGGGAATGCCCTTCGGAAATGAGCAGAGAAGAGGAAGGAAAACTCCAAGACACAAGGACTGACAGGACAGCACTCTCTCTGGTTTGGCAGCATTCCCTTTTCCTTTAAAGTTTAACAACTGTCTAATAACATTTAGTGAGGTATATGGAGAGTCTGTATGTTACAGCTCTACCCCTGAGCAGTGCCTCAGGAGCCAAATATAAAGGCAAAGAGCCTGATTCTTATCTCAACAGCTGTCATGTTTCTCAGAAATAACCCCACCACAGTTTGAGATGTTACACAGGTGGAAATGGAATCAGAATCAGTTTCCAGTGTAAGACAGCTATATTCCTGTGTTATCTCTGCTGCTAATTATTTATTTAGCTCATCAAAGGCTCAGTATTCTYACTTGAGGGGAATTCAGGATGAGCTAATGCCTGCCCATAACATCTGTCACATCCCCTCTGTTAGCTGCTCTGAACCCAAATGCCAGGAGCTGTCCCCGCCTGTCATTGCAATAGAGAGTTATACATTTGATGCCGAAATGAACTACTGAAATAAGATTTTGATTAATCTCCAGGTGAGTCAACATTTTGATGTCTAAATGAAAATTTTTAACATATTCAAGTTCATACCATTCATGAATATTAACAAGCCAGCACACAGCTGCACAGTTGCCACTATCTTTCCTATTTTAAATATAGGACAAATTTATAGCAGTTCATGTGCTGCTCTGGGCAAAAAATATTGCCAAATTCTGACTGGTTAATAGTAACAACCTCTTATGTCATTCAGAGTCATGTAAAGCAATAATAGTTACTGTTGATAGTTACAAATGCTAACTAATTAAATGCTTGCTGAAAGCTTGACTTAAACCCCACAGAAATGAAGACAGTAACCACCATTGGTTCTTATGGGCTTTGGTTTGGCCTGAAAACCTTGTATTTTGGGCTTATCATTATTCTCTAGAGAGGTAAATGGAGGACAAAGGAGGGTTTGCTCTAGTTAATTTAGTAAACCAGTTGAAGAAACAACACTGCCTACAGAATCACAGCTGGGAGTAGTCCTGTAGTAGCTTTTAGAGCATTTCTAATAAAGTCCTTCATCACATTTCAAAGGTGATAATTTCCCCTCTTAACATCATTATTTAGGGAAAACACAGCTTTCTCAGTGCTGTTACTTTTGTTAACTATGTGTAACAAATCTGCTTGAAGTGGGGAAGACACCTCCAATAGTGCCAGTCTTGGTTAGAGGTTTCATTGTAAGAGGCAACATGTACCCATACATTGGAAATGTGGCTTCTCCTCAGAGGAGCCAACAGTGCAAACCACAAGGCTTGATTTTCTCCATGCTCTCTCTATGTGAGTTTCATTTAAGCATGCAAGATGCTCTTCTTGATGTCAGAGTTTTGCTTCTTCAGGTGATGCCAGAGATTGACCACTCTAATTCCTTCCTGGACTTGGACCACAGCTACAAATACCTAGGTCAATTTATTCATCATGGAAAAAGTATCAGTGATGACAGGTTCTGGCAATTACTCCCTGGCCCTTCTAAATCTACACCTGTGAACTTCCTCCCTCTCCTCATTTCACCCTACATTTTAACTGGGGCACAAAAAGCCCAGGTAATCTCTAGCCAGTCAGATTAAGAAATCTCCTTCAAGACTGGTGACCCACTAGTAAAAGCAGTAGCAGAACACWACCTGCTCAAAGGAGAGGATGATTTATTTTTTATCCACAGGTGAAAGATAAAAATAATAATAATAAATAAATAAATAACAAGCTTGAAAGCATATTATATTCCTAAAATTTGCCTTTCCCGGTTGAGATTGTTTTGCTCAACTCTGTTCCCATTCACTTACATGCAGGCTTCAGGCACTGGGCTAGGTGAGGCAGGGTGCCTTGACAGCTCCTGCGTCCTGGACTGTCTGACCCAGAACCTTATGCAACTCCCCTCTTAAATCACAGGAAGCCTTTTTAACCCTTTCAAAGATGTCTTTCTTTTAGATTTCCAAGATCCTAAGGACTTGGAGGAGGGCAGCTAAAAATGATCAATCTGGGGGATGTACTCCTTCAGAGAAGGCTTCAGCTGCTCTTTCTGCAGCAGATTCCCTTTATTGTGTCTCAGGCACTGATCAGTTGAATTCTGGCTGATGGCATTGTTTGTGGGCTCATGTAAGATCTTATGCGTAACTTTTTGAGTAGGAATACTTATCAAACCCATGAGAGAGACATAAAGATATACAGCATTCATAAGACTATCACAGGTATTTGCTTTATTCCTCACATCTTCTACCYCAGAATGGAAAAAAGATGCAGTGAAAACAGAGCAGTCTGATGATGATGGGGATTTCTTAGCTTTCTGTGAAGCTCACAAAGGAATAATGAAAATAAAACTGTAGGAGAGTGTGTAGAGCTGCTCTATACAAAAGAGAAGATTTACAAGGACAGGAAACACAGCAAAGAGTGAAAACAAATAGGATCAGAAGCATCTTCATTGCCACTGTGACAATGAGAAAGTAGCCCAAGTATTATGTTCTTGAATGATGTTCAGAAATGCTTGTTTCTGAGAGACTTGTTGACTATCACCAAATACTTTCAGACTAAGCCCATGGTGAGAGTACTGCCACAGACAAGATTTTGTCCCCTACCCTCTGCCCGCAAGGAACGGTTTGGAAATGAGTTCATTCAGAGCTGAGTGGTTAGACTCACTGCCCTGTGATGCCATCTTATCTCCAAGAGGGGAACACTGACCCTACAAGTGAGGAAAGGCTTCCAAGCTAACAAAAAGCAGTATTTTGACTTTAATCTGTCTTTCAAAAGGAGAAAAAGAGGAGCAGTGTCTTGTTGTTTGCTTTGTTTCACTACCAATAATTGACAGAAAATGCCACTTGTAGTACAGGTGAGCTTTGCTGTGAGCGGACACAACATTTCCCACACAAATCAAAACACTAAATGGTAGCTGCCAGCCAGCAGAAGGCTGCCTATTAGCCAAGGAGCAATCCTCCCTGTCTTAGGTATAATTAACTACAGGACCTTATCAAATCCTTATAGTAATAGCCTCCAGACAAACCTCAGTAAGAGACATGCCTTTCCTCAGTGAGCTGGTACCCTTTAGTGCTGAGGGACATGCCATCAAGCATCCTCAGCCTATACCTACCTGACCAGGTATCTTCAGCACTTACTAGCTTATAATGTTGAACATCTGCCTAATACGACAGTCCAGATGGAAGCAGCTTGCATCTGATCAACTTAGGGGATACACAGAGTGTATCTCCTTTTGCTCTTGAGTCTACAACTGCCCAGAAATAACAAGGGCAGGGAGAGGAGGGGAGGGAGAGAATAGCCCACAGTTACAAACAGCCGAAGCCAAGTGCCTTAATTTACTGCCACTGTTGCAGACTCACCTGTATAACTCCTTGTTCTAAATTTCCTGGTACACTCTCATGCTTGCATATCAGACTTTCAGTTTGTATGTTCAGATTATTACAGAAAGACAATGCCTTTCTGTACAGAGATTGTGCTAGTTAACCTTAACATACAATAGCATTGATACAGTTTGTTTCCTTGGAGAAATAACTTAAAATTCATCATTTGAAAAGTTTGCAACTGGAATAGATACAGCACTGGAAAAACAAAGAGTACACTAGACCAATTAAATGGTATAATAAGTCTTTAGTTTTTATAAGCCTGGTTATTTCCACAATTGCCTATAATAAGCAGACTTTCTGAGYAAAATATATGCACTCTGAGTGAGGAAAAATTCTTTCAAATGATGAGTACAAGGTGAGTGCAACATTTGTTTCTCATTTAAACCTATTCTAGGGCTTAATTAAGATAGCTCTGTCAAGTAGCCTTTGTGCTAATGCTCTGATCAGGGAAGAATGAGGGAGGATTTCATACAAGTTGAGAAGATTAAAACTTGAGGCAGTCTAGAAATCAGGTTCATATTCCATCTAATGTTCTGAGTAGTTGTAGGTCTTCAATGAAGGTTTGTACTACAAGGGAGTCATTTATTCTTTTTTTATTCTTAAAAAGGTACAGTCAAAATGTAGCTTGAAGTTTCAATGGTTAAGAAAGAAAATGTGAGGTAATGTGTATCTTTGAAAACATGATATAGGTTATTCTATTGTCATGTTACCCTTTCCCCCCAAATGTATCATGTTTTACAGTCTAATAAAAGGGTAGTACAGGGGAGAATAATCTGTAACAGGGCCAAGCACAAAGGCTTCCAATCCTAATTGAGGATAACAGTCTGGTATTGACATCTAAAGAAACCTTTAGAGTATAATGCAATTGAGAAATGCCCATTTTTAAACTGAAATGCTCCAATTTTTAGAGATGGAGAAAAAGCAGTCTAGACAGCGGGCAAATTCTACCCTATTTTAAGAACCCAACTGATGTCATTAGAGTCGCAGTGTGATTACGCTAGTTCCAGAGCATTTGACAAGAATCTCACAAAGTCCACTCCAGGAGAAGTGCCCAGAAGGGAAATGGGAATTGGCTTCAGCCTTTCACTGAGAGCTTTGCAGAGTGGAAGCACTTGTGTGCTATGACAACAAACTTGGCTACCCAGGGCACTAGACAAGAGAGAGAAATACTTAGCCTGGGATACTCAGACAGGAAAGAGCTTTTATCCAGTAAGGGTTACAGCTGTGAGTTAGGGTAGYATGAGCATTCCTATATGCAACTCAGTAAGGCTGTACCATAACCCCTTCTCTGCTCAATCGTTCCTGCTTTACAGTTTAGTTTATTTGCACAGATGAGCAGTTTGAGTCAGCTAGCACTATGTGTGAATTTGTGCTGAATTTGCCCATCTGTCCTCCCTCCCCTTTCTCCTGCGTTATTTTGAATTTGCCTAGATTTAAATTTTGTAATGTATTACCTCACAATTTATTTCATTTTGACAAGAAAACAAGTAAAAGAGCTGTTTGCTCAACCCAAAACCTTTCTTCTTATTATTGTTATATATTTATTTGTTTAATCAATTTGGATTATGGAACCAGTTCAAATACAGATATTCCAAACCCTGCTCTGAATTCTTCTTAGAGCTGGGATTGCACAGGCACTAGCTGCCCAATAGACATATGGGCAGATGACAGCCCAGAGGCACCCCACCAGCAGTTCTATCGTCTGGCAGATTGCCTCAAAGAGTCAGGCTTGATGAATCAGTCCTTCTGCTGGTGCTGGGCAGGAGGGGGAAGCCTGCTTCTCTTCTCCTGAAGCCTGTTGCAGAATAAGAAAGATACATCGCAGTGATTGCAGTGCTCTGAACCTCCCAGGACTTTGCACTTCAAAGTTGGGACAGTAGCATTCAAGTGAGTTTGAATCTTGCTAATCAGAGTATGTACAGGCAGAATTGCAGGTTGGGTATTCTGGGGCCAGGACAAGTCATGAGCTCAGTGTCTGCTCTTCCCTCCCTTTGCACAGAGGGTCATGGCTTGAGAAGGCATGGGAGAGAGGAAGAGGAGTGAAGGTAGCTGGATTGAAACCAATCATCTGCCTCGCTGTGTCCTTTCCCTTTTGTACCTAGAAGAGAGCTAGGTGTTCAGTAGTGCTGCAGTAGCAGCACTCCTCCATCCTTTGTTCCTTGCAGCCTCCTCTGGTTGTTGTTTTGGGCACTATGTTGACAGTGCCCCTGCTCTGTGAGCAGACGAAAGGAGGAATGGTCACTGTCAATGGACCCTGAGCATCTCCTGCCTTATGCCGGCTTGGGAGGCTGCTGTTACCCAGGCTGCTGGCTAAGCGGAGGGCAGCAGCAGAATGGGACAACAACTCCCTTGCATTCTCAATGGCATAGTGATGTTGTGATCTCTCTGCATGAATGACCTGGAAGTACTTGAAGTAGAAACTTGACAACTATGCAATTTGCTTAGGGAGATGAGGCACATCAAAGACACAAGGCTATATATATGTCTAATAGTTTAAATTCTATTTTATTTCTCAGGGGATGACACTCAACTCCTTTGGAAATGAAAGAGTGTTTGCAAGGGGAAAGAATGATGGGATAAACACTGGGAGCAGGACTCGTGCCTGTGAAGAGTACCACCAAAAGCCTGAGGGAATATAACAGTCCCTTTTCAGGTGCTCAGAACTGCACCTTCATATGACACCAGACTGGAGTGGGATTAAGAAGCGGGTAGAACTTGTGCTATACAAACTCTGACTAATGGAAGTGTCTGAGGGTTTAGCTTTTATTTTTGTTTCTGCTGAAACATAATATTGTTGTTTGTTTCACCTTTTCACTTTGTTTTCCCCATCTAGGCTCTCTCATAGTAGATAATTATATTGGCTGTGGTTTAATTAGCTAATTATGCTAGAGCTGGAGTATTTTTCAGAGTAAATCCTTTTATTTAGTTGGTCTTAAGCAGCTTCTGTTTGTTTCGTTTTTTCCTAGATTTTTCTGCGTATTCCATTATGTGGCAGCACAGGTGTTTATAACCGGTTTTACTGGGGTTTACGAATGTGTTAGTTATCCGAGTAGAGTGAAAGGAACAGCACTCTGGAGGGCAGAGGTGGAATACTCCTGAGTGTAGCACAGTGACACAAAACTTCCTGCAAAAGCTCGTTGATATTTTGGCTACAGAGTAAAGAATAATAATGATAATACAGTTTTCTTTCAAAAGAGTGATTAGAACTTTCATATTAACATCTTTAAAAGATATATTTTATCTAGAAATTGCAAAGCTTTGGGGATTTTTCCATTGCATCTCTAAACAAAAATATTTCCCTTTTCCTGAGCAACATTAGTTCATCAGTATATAAATCTTACTCCTATTGCTAGCCCTACTGTAGACAAAGATTCAGCTTATCACTGAGTGGTGCCTGAGCTAGAGGTTACAGATGAATGGAATCAAAGATATGCCCTCATTGTATACCTGGGCTTCCTTGAAAAAGTTGAAAAATATAAGGAAGAATACAGAGAACTAGGCAAGGAGAGTTGTTCCTTGGCCTGATTAGTACATATAACACTAAGGTTTCTGTTGCTGTAACGTGTGGAATTGTAACCTTTTTTTTTTTTAGTGATGCCTACCTGACACAAAGGCCTATAAATTCTTTTCAAAATCCATATCACCTTGTAGCGATGATTGCTAACCATACTCCCATATTCATTACTATTCTATAACTATCTATTCAAGATCACTTGACATTGTTCAACTATTGCAGGTTATAATGGGCAAAATCTTAGTAAGGCTGCTTTCCTTTTTCACTACCAGTGTGCCCATTTGGGCTTGTATAATTTTCTTCTTCATTCTTTCTAGTCTCTCCTCAGCTGTGTCTAGGTCACAGTGAGAAATTCAGGGGGTTGTTAAAATGTCTGGGATCTTGTATTTAATATGAGCATGGCCAGAATCACAATTTTGCTCGGAGTGACCAAGCTGTGACCTTATAGCTGCATGGTGCTCAGAAATAGTTTGGGAGTCACTGCCATAGCAGGATTAGGTCCCGAGACCAGCAGTCAGGTTGTGGTGACACAYAGGGTTCTTCTAGGTAATCCTGTAGTGGCATACGGGAAGAAGTGAGCATTGCCACGTCACCCTGGGAGCCAGATGTGTGCCTAGCCCATCTATCTTTCAGTAAGGTAAAGGGGTTCTTTGCRGGGAATCTTAACCATCTCCTGCCTCCCAACCTGATTAGCCTTCGGAAATGTCTGGTAAGTATCTTGTAGCTCTCAGGTATATACAGTTGAGTCAGGAAGACTGGTCAACTCTGGTCTATCTGCCCTCTCCTGAAAAATTTCTAGCTTTGGTAGTCGTAATTGGATCACTGGAGAGATTGGATCTTCCTGAAAATTTACTGGCCCCCTTCCCTCTCCATTTAAGACTGAATTAATGTGTTTGCAGAGCATCATGTCCATGAGTTAGCGAAGCCATGTAAGTCTGTACCGGGTTGAAACTTGTTGTCTACCCCTCTTTATGTGATTTCATTTCAGAAGCACTCCATGTTCACAGGGAAGCAAACAGAGTCTAACCATAGAAGCAGAGACAATCCTTCTACTCAGAGAAAGTCCTTGAGGATGTGATCAGCAAGAACCTTCAAATCAGAACTTTTTTTCCCGGCTTCTGCCATTTCCTCTCTTTTGTGTAACCTTGATTAAGCTTGTTGGCAACATGGAGATATATATTCAAAAGGCCTCTAGGCAGCTTTTCAAAGCAAGTTATATTTACTGGTTACTAAATGGAAGATGTTTTCTTATGGAAATTTTGAAGCTGGTGCCTCAATTTACCCAAAGCAAACCTATCTGTCATGTRATGGGACAGAAGCACAAAGTAATTAATTTTCCTCACATTGAATAAATGAACAGATTTAAAAACTAATTAAAAAAATTAATACTATCTGGTCTCACAATCACAGTGGCAGTGTGCAACTTCTGTCTAGAACACCCTCCAGGCACTCGTCTCTGCAAAACCTATGAAGAAGAGAACCATATATCAGCTCAGCTTTATTTTCTGCTTCTGCTAAAATGGAACAAACCCTGGAATATCTGTCCCATGGGAAATTCCAATATTGCGACATCTGTTTCTGTCAAGAACCAGGATGAAAACTCTCCATAACAGTTGTTTTGTTTGCTTATGGGGAAAAAAAAATAAAAATGAAAATTCATTTGGAAACATGGAAATGTTGCTATCAATCTCTTTGTGGATGTTAGAGCCTCAAGCGTGATAGCTCTATCTCCACCATGCATCATGCCCCCAGGGGGCTGTTCTTCTGGAAGCAGAGCTTCCTAAATTTGTCATATTCAATTTGCTCTCTCCCTTGACCACAGGACACTTCCCAGCCCGACATATTCTCCCTCCTTTCAACGCCCTCAATGGCAAGGCAATGGTACTATGGTACAAGGAAGATTCAGGGTGCACAATGAGAAAGGGAGGCTGTCTGTGAAGGAAAGGGAAAGGAGCAGAGCAGTGGTGGAGGAGCAGAGTGAAGTCCAGACCCAGGTTACCTATCAGGTGCCAGGGAGAGGAAGAGTGGTGTGAATGCCCACAACTGTAGCTTTCATTTTCATTTTTCCTGACAGAAGATAAGAAAAACTTGGATCTAGCAGAACCCCAATTTTAACACAATGTTTCTTTTGAATAACTTTGCTCTCAGAATACCATAGTTTTGTGAGATATATCTAATGCTAGTCCTCATAAGAGTTTTGAAAGACCAAGAGACATTGAGCTCATGCAAAATACTTGTGCACTTTACACAAGTTAACGCAGCAACAGGATGATTTGGTGCGAGTAATGAATCCCTCTGCTGGACAGAAATCAAACAGCTCTGCATTATGCTGAAGCGCTGCACTACAGCTCAGGGAGCCTAAGATCTCCTGCTACAATTCATGCCCTGGAAGCTGTCACATTTTTCAATCACTGTCTGACACTAGCAATAAATTCCACACTTGTCCCATCCCAGCTGCAGCCTTCTACTAAATTTTGCATATAGATGACAGGCAAAGCCCCTTCTCCAGATGCTTGGGCCGATTTTGGGTGCACAGGATGTTGTACTTTTCCTTTGCATGGCTACATTACTAACCAGGTGACATACATGCTATTTATCTAGGGTGCTGTCTCTTACATGTTCTCTTAATGAAAATTCATAAAGGCACAGAGCTGCACAACACTTTGCTAAAGAGAGAAGAATGAAAATGGAAACTACAGTATGAAAAGGGTCATACATATGACACAAAGAAAGGGTACATGAAGGCAGAGGAGTCAACCTGGGAACTAGAAATAAAAATTCTTTATCTTACCCCCCTTCTTTCCCTTTCTCAAATATAAACTGAATGTAACTTTGATTAATGCAATCTCTATTCTTTTTCATTTCATTTTCCTACGGATTTTAGCTACAACAGATTCTTTATCAGGGTTGAATCCCCTTTTTCCACTTTTAGTGTAATGAGGTTTATGACTGGATTGAGRTGTCCTCAGGTTTCTTGCTATTCAGTGTAATCAAGTTGGAAGTTTTGTGAGCTTTTTTGCTAATTAGTTTAATTATGGCAGGTATGACTTCTGATATTTCTGTGCAGATCTCTTTTGTTCGAGATGTGTATGTTAGATAAATCATTTGGGATCACGTTTTATGATTTGACTGGCAAGCTTATCCTTGCTTTCTCTTCTGACCTCAGTATTTCCAGATGTCCTTTATGCCATTATTTTACGGAACACTGACAGACGAATATATACTTAGCACATGGTTTGTTGGTCTGAGTGGAATGGTCCTGGTTTATCTGTCATCAATGTAATGGCAAATACAGTTAAGATAATCAAAAAGTGGAAGCAACCTGCTATAAGGACCTAGAGATAAGAAATCCAGCATTGCTTTCAAGGATGGGTTAACTATTAATTCTCTAAGAATTCGGTACTTGCTCTGCTCCAGCACTGGAATAACATGAGGCACTTTCACTTGCTATAGAGTGGGCCAAGGATAGAAACAGAAYGGACTTTTTCAGTGATTTCCAGTTCTCTTTTGCATCCTCAGAAGCTACAGAGATTTCACTGATGTTCAGACAGATTTGGATAAGCACCAAAACTTTGGAGAAAGTACTCAAAGCAGTATTCAAGCTTTTCTTAATTAGGTCATTGCTAAATTAGGCCACACCTAAAATTCCTATAAAATTATAAATCTTCTCTATCCAAAATATAAAGCAATATTTTACAACAATTAAAGAAAGTATTTAAGAAATAATGTCTTATTCTATTATTTTTTACAGGTTTTCACTGAAAAGTGAACAGTAAAAAAATTTTGATATTGAATGATTGAAAAAGTTAGATTTTTGTTTCTTGAATCTGTGAGCACTTTTTAAAAAACAAAATATACAAGTAAAACTACTTAGTTTTGGTTTAAATGTTTGTTCAAATTAACTACAGCTCCTGAGACCTACAGGAGATTTTTCTGTTATGAGTCCAGAAAAGTTATACTGTGAACTACAAAGCAGAACTTTACAGCRTATTACAGAGGGTTTCTACACTTAGCATTTTGGTAATTTTACATGCCTTCTGTTTTATTTACAAAAATATTGTTTGTGGCTGACAGTCCACACAGACTCACTGCCTGGCTCCCCAAGAGAGGTAATTGTACCACCTGACTTCAGCATCCAATTTAGACTGTGATTGAACAGTCAGCTTATATTGATCTAAGACTACTTACCAGCCGAAGGAGGACTACCCTTCCTCCTCTCACCTTTGTCTTCCCTCGCCAGCTCCAGCACACTGTAACAGTGTGGTGACAGCTGTTCTTCACCATCTTTGGGGTCACATTTCAGTCAGATCTGTGAGCCTGACTTGCCACAGCCCCTGTGGCCGGGAGCAGCAGGGCCAGCTCCAGGTGCAGCCAGGCAGGAGACAGGACTCTTCATCTCAGCATCAGTGAATTTCTAGCTTTGGCTAGCTGGGAAGATGGACCTTTTAGTGGCTGAATGAGGAAGCCAGTCCCTCTTTACTTCAGTCTTCAAAARGAATAGGGGACAAATGCCTCTAAGGATGGAGTCTGAATTGGAGTATCATTCAGGTTTCTGCTTCTCCCTTTGAAGAGCCCTGTCTTTTTGCTATCCATGCAGAAGACAGAGACCACGCAGATCTTTCTGCTGCCTTTCCCCCCARCTCTGCTAGTATGCTTATGGCTGTCAAGTCTCCTGCAATAAGTACTCTGTAACTGGAGCATAGTGGCCATTTATAGATGATAGATTAGCCTAAACACAATCCCATTGTCTACAACATTGTCTGTTGTTCTACAGAGCTATCAAGAATAAAACTTTTGGTAGCTAAAGTCAGTAGATGTAACTGAATGATRTGACTGGTACACTGTTCCTGCAGGCAGTGCATTTGAAGGCTACTTGGTGATATTTTTATAWGAATGCTTTGGAGAGAAGTCCTAGACTTTAGAATGTACTTCCAGTGCAATCGCAAATGAAGTTATTCTGGCAGATGCAGGTACTGCAAACAATATATGATATCCACCTGTCTGACATTTTCTTCCTGCAAAGTGAACAATAGTGAACAGTGTGTGGAAAGTAACCATAACCTTAAACTACCTCTATGATTTTTCTTCTCAGTGACCAGTTCCCCTCCCCCTTCTGTTGCATGCACATATTAACRTGAAAAATATAGCCTGACTTGTGAAGAAATTCCTAGAGAGTTGGCAATTTTTTGGTGGCTGGGGAGGATTTATGGATTTATCTGTTCCAGGGAAGTTCTATCATTCTCAAATGGTGAAGCTTTGAGTGAGTTATGGCTCAGGGGAGAATGAAATATAACTATTAATCACTGACAGCCACAGGATGTCCTTTCCTCAGTAGGTATCGTGTGGCATTGTCAGTAGATCACAGAGCTGCTGTTCACCTTGAATGGAGAAAAGTAAAGCATAAAGGTCGTCTTTATTTTATCTAGGAAGCAAAAACTTTGAAAATGCCTTATCATGAAAGTATTAAAAATCTACTGCACAAAACCCTTGGGCTGAGTAACACTGACATCCCTGCACAGACTTCATGATGATCAAAATGATGATAGAGACACCTTAGAACTGAATATTACTTCAGAAACTTTTTAACTCACATTCTAAAAGCAAAGACACTGGTTTTATGTTGTTCTGTGTTTATGTGGGCCTGTGGCCCTCAGCTGAAGCTTCTAAATGTTATTTCAATGTGTCTTTTAATATAGTAATAGCACATAGAATTATGTCACAGCCACGGGTACACTTTAAGTGACTAGCTACAAAATAAATGACCTATGTCTGGGCACACCAGAAGTGACTTCTCCTTCCTCTTACATATTTAATGTCTTAGTCTTCCACTTTACCTGATACATCCCCTTCAATTTCAACTACTCATCCTACTTCTTTGTTCCTCAAGTAATCTCTGAATATTCTTCACATCCACTTTGGCCTGGTACAGATTGTTTGTGTTCACTTAGGCTTTCTCAAACCTATTCCTCAACTACTTTATGAGGTGCCACAGGCTATTTAGCCAACCATCTTAGCTATTAATAGGCTATCCATCACCCATGACACTGTCTTCCAAATCTCAGCAACCCCCTACCTTCCTCCCCAAGTATGCACATCTATACCACCTTCTGATTCTTCAAAAAAAAACAAAAAAAACAAATAAAAAAAACTTTTTGGTTTGGTCACCCTATCTCAACATCTGTTTTTAGCTTATTGGTCTGGCTTTATATGCAAGTGCGTAAACTAGTGTTTATGTTTCTCAGCCTGGAGCTAAAACCAGTACATTCAAATTGGAAATTAATTGTAATTTTTAACTTAGCAATATTAATCAGTAGAAGAAGATGGGTTACTTATTCCCTGAGGAATCCTTCAGATTAGGTGTCCTTTTAAGCTACCATGCTGTCGCTCAGTAGAAGAATCCCTGGATAACACTTCCAAGCCTATATTGAACAAAGCAGTCCAAAAGGGCAGACTAGATGTGCACAACCATCCATWCGGCTCTTAACAATTGTGAACCAGTCACCTACAAAGGCAAAAATGTAAAAGCCRTCAAACTGCCAATCAAATCTTCCAGTAAAGTCCGTAGGTTCAGTTAAACTGAGCATCTCAGCACACATGATGACTACAACTGTATACATTAAAATTGCAGTTACTTTACCTTTTGTGAGTATGAATAGCTATTACTTTAACTGACAGTTATGTCACAGCAGTCATACGCTGAACGCATCTTCTTAGACCTTATCAAAAATAGGTATTACATGGCCTTGCCTTCCTTGACAACTAAGCAGACTCTTTGTAATTGACACTGTAGAATGCTGTCAAACCTTCAGTTCAGCCAGTCTTTATGTATCAGCCCTGCCCTTACTGCTATGAAAGTAATGAATTAATGAAAACTCCAGGCACATTTCAAATACTGCTGGTTATATCCTACCAAATTCTGAGTAGTTTCCATTGGGAGCAGAAAGCACTTGGCAGGATCAAAGTCTCTATATTGTTGTTTATTCACTAGATAAGCTATTAAGTTACAAACCATTAAGCCTCACCTAGCCTGTTCCTCYGGTGCCTTTTCAATGGATTTCATCTTAACAAGATCCAATTGACATGGGATATTTCCACTTGTGTGTAAACTGAGAAGAGTGAATTATGAATCAGAATTAAAGCTCTGGGCTGCCACTGAGAGAGAAAAACATGAAAATATGCACTTTCTTGCTTGGGGGTGCTCTTTGCCAGCCAGTCCCTTGGACAGTTGTATCCCAGGATCTTTTGAGCAGTGCAGATGCGTCTCTCCATTTTTTCAGCATTCCCTCAGTGCTATTAGTCACTGTAGAAGGAGGYTGGTCTAGATCTGTCTTTTCAGGTGTGTTGTTGCCTGGGATGGTTAGTGGTCACCAGAGTCATTCATCAGTGTCTTGCTCTTTGCTGCTTTTGATGRTGTTATTGATATATCAGTATCAAGGTCTCAAGTACTGCAGTGCCAGCAGGGCTGCAGTTGAAAGACTATAGTATCAATTTCTTAAAAAAAGAAAAAAAAAAAGACTCATTTCATTGGTACAGTTTTTACCAGGTTTAATGAGCATAAGCCTAGCCCTAAAACAGCTCTGCTTACAAACATTGGAAGAAGAGTTAAGGCATAGCGTGCTGGTAGCAGGGTGAACAATCTCAACACGTATCTCTGTGCCTCTGCTCTCATTTGTACTATGGTGAAAATAACTCATATATTTGCATTTTTATCTGGATCATATTTTATGGCCTTACTATCCTATATATTTATTTGAGTCATCCTATATTTATAGCAAGCTTTTCTTCCTTGCATCCTGAAAAGGATGCACATTTAATATCAGCCATCATCACCTTTGCAAATTTTGCTCTGGTAAGGGGGTTCATGTATCAGCCAGATTTGCTAGCTAGACTTTCTTTGGCCATGCCATAGTAAACTTTTGTGTGAGCAACTGCAGTAGTCATTTCTCTAGCAAGCCTTACATGTATGTTATCCAATTCATAGAAACACACTACCAGCCAAATCCACTTGTTTGTTTGATACCCAAGAGTAGAGTCAGGTGATCTCTCAACTTAGGGTAGCTCTCTCTTGATTTTTATAAAGGGTTTCCATTAGAGACTGTTCTAACTGGATAATTTTAGATATTGATTAAAGTATTTTGAGGTTCTCGAAGTATTTGCATAAAATTKCTCTGAATTCCTGTGAAATTATGATTTTTTTGTTTCATCACCTAGGTCACTCAGATGGTATTTATAGGTTTGTAAGGAAAACAAATCTTGTAATTTGAGAAGCTTATTCTGGGAGCAGACAGCATGCCCCACACGTTATCTCTCAAGCTGAGAACAACATAGAAATTTGTAATTTCAAGTGATTACAAGTAGCTCTTTTCAGAAGCAAACATTTTCAGCATCATTTCACTAGCTACTTCAGTATCTGAAAATCTTATTCTTACAGGAAATGACTGGACAAATCCAGGATGATGAATACAGAAAGGAGGATAATTTTTGTATGTTTGCTTAAGCAACTTGTGCAGCTAGTCCCTGGCAGTAGAATAGATCCGAGCTAGCTGAGCAATATGTAAAAAGTTGCTTGTAATGGGAGTGGGCTTTCCTCTCTCGAGGAACCATGAGCATGTTGGAACACGGCAGACAGAAAATTTTAAATATGAATTTTTGAGAAAAAGAGATGCTATCTCTTCGAATGGTGGAGACTGTGTGATAAGGGATCCATATGGATATACTCCTACAACACTACCTATTTCTTAGGCTGTACCATATGTTCAGGAGCAGCAATTGCACTTCTCTTCATGCTGGAAAGAGGGCGGAGTGATTCACTTCTTCCAGACCAAGTTAAAAAAAGTTCCACATTTTGGCAGTCTCAGAAATACATATATGAATGCTCTGGAGAACTTCAGAGAATAAAATGGCCAGTATCTGCCGACAAGCACAGAGTGTATAGAAGAAAACGAGCTAAGTCACTGTGTATTTACACTATGGGCCTGGAAATTACCCTTGTGGCTRTAAGAACCTTTCTGTCTGTTCACATTTTCTATAGCACTGCAAAAAGTTGCCAGCATGGTCATTAAAAAACAACTAATTTTCTGAAACATGGTTATGAAGTTTAGTCATGACAAAATAAATTCTTTTCTGCTGCTGAGGTGCTAAAATCATTTAAGGATCCTTTAATATTTCACTGAAATTTAATCACTGTGAGTCAGAATTACACCTTCACTAGGTGCATARTTACATGAATTTAGAACTAGACTTTGTCCTTAGGTTGTGGCTTTTCGTTAGGCTAATGTGGAAGACAGATACACACACATTGTGAGGAATCATTTGGCTCAGTCTATAGTTTCTCTTGGCTGATATATGTTAATTACAATGCATCCACAAGACACATTGGCTAGCAACTTCTCTAAGTTGTGTAAAAGGCAGGGGCTAGTAGAATTTTACTGCAGTGCTTGAGTTATCTCCATTTCATCCCTGAATGTGATTCTTTCCAGCCACTAAGCAATTATTGTCAGTGTCACAGCAGGGCCAATATTTCCAAAGTTAGGTCTAGAGAAAGAATCTCAGTCAGTGTAGGGAGARAGTACAAATACACACCTGCAAAGACAATATGCACATGTTCAGCTAAGCACTGCACCCTAAATCACTCTTCGGCAAAGAATCCTGAACCCTAAAACAGATTCAAAGACTTAGTGGTGCTTGACCTTAGGATTTTTTTCATCTGTACAATCTGCTTGTGAAAACATCAGGAAAAAAGCAAGTATGCACTCTGTCTGAGCTACTTCCAAGGATGATGGAGACAGAGGTTTGGTCATGATCAAAGGCTGGTCCGAAGCAGACTGTGAATAGAACAAACAGCTCTTATCTTCCCATTCCAAGCAAAAATTCCCATTCTTCTTCTTTTGCTGCATTGTTCTGGGGGAAATATGAGTATTCTACCCAGAAACACCTTGGGACGGGCCACATCCTCCACCTTTGTTTAGTCAGAGTTGCTGTTCAGCAGTTTTACCAGCATCATTTCTTTTGCTGATGATTCTTACTCTTGCTGGCATTTTGGTGAGGCAGAGAAGCAAGGAAGGATTAATTAAACTCTCTCTCTCCCTCAAAAAAAAAAAAAAAAAAAAAAACAAAAAACAAAAAACAAAAAACAAAAAACAACAACAACAACAAAAAAAATCTCCCCACACTCCAAAGCTGGAAGACTTCCTGATGAAGAATGTAGGAAAGGTCATTTCATCAGTCACAGTGAAAAAAGGTTCTGCCTCAAGTTTAATCTTCATTTTCTCCTTAAGCAAAAAGACAGACATTGCTTTGCTTAAGTCCGGCCACAGAGTGAAGGTAGTTCCTAGCCAAGCTCCATATGTCAAATGAACAGTGTAGTCTTGGAGTGACCTAGAAAGAAGACTCATGATTTGGGAAAGAGAACTCAGCAAAATAATTATGCATCCAGTGATGCAGAATCAATTTTGGAACTTTTCCCTATCTAGTCCACTTTAGGGAAGCCAAAATCAGCAGTACTACTATGTGGAGTAATCCTTTCACAGGACTCCACAAGAGAATGAAGTTCCTGCTTAGCTTGTTCCCTTGCTTGTGCAATCTGAGCTGCACTTCTGACTTCTGGTGTGTTTATCTATTGAGAAAACAAGGGAAGATGCTTTAGTAAGGGCAACAAAGATTCTTTCTTCTTTGACTGCAGATTACAAACCTCTTTAGCTCATGCAGTGGTTAAGGAGGGATGTACTTAACCTTCCTCTGAAGGATTACATTGTGTATTAGAAATAGTGAGTGAAAAGCCCTTATTGATAGGACTTATGACAAATATATGTACAGGAAATCAGAGTCATAGAACTAGCATACCCTTAGAATGCAGTGCTGGCTGTGTTCTCCAGGAAGCTGTGGATCTTGGAATTATGTTTTCTCTGAGTATTTATTTTCCCTTCCTTTCCAGAAATAATAGATCCTGGCTTTATATTTCTTAGTCTTTTCAAAGCAGTCACACTCAGGTTTTTATTCTACTTGATATTACGAATAAAGGTTCAATCTATCCATTTTTCTCCTAAATATTGGCATTTGGCAACATTTGGCAAATTTCTATTATTGCTCATTTTTACAGGATGAGGACAGCATTCCCRTCTCTAACAGGAGAGATAACAAACAAGTCTGTATTCTCCAAGTTGGCAAAAGTTGTGGGTTTAGTATCATTGTGTATTTGATTTGCACTTTATTCCATGTTCTCCTTTTTAAACTTTCAATGTCATTTTCGCATGTCCTTCTTACTCTATCTGGATTTGCAGCAGGGAAGCTCAGAGAAGATTTTGCAGAGTGAGGAAGGCTGCAGAGGATAGTTTCACAGCCTTTATACTTGAAACTGCAGAGCAGAGCAGTCTGCTAGTCTTTCTTCATTGCTCATTGCTTTGAAAGTTTTTCGAGCAAAGATAAAAAAGCATTCTTTCACTACTCTTTCAGTAGTGAAGGGAGTTCTTACATGTTTAAGTATTTCTTCAAAGAAATTTTTCAAAACTGTTCTCCATTATCTGTCATGGTTTCAAAAGGATGCCTATAATGTGCAGAAGCTCCTTTGACTTTCATTCTACTGGTGGATAATGAAATATCTGTGATTGTAAGTACCTTAGGCACAATCACTAATAGTCACAGYAAATAAGTAGTAGATGTACCTGAATTTATCTGAATGTAGGGATATCCACAGACTGCTGGCATGTCTAGCATGAGTTGTGGTTGGTTTTCATGCAAAAACTCATTAACTTGCTGATGAGTTGTGCACTGTTTGAGTCCATTTGATCCTAAAATCATATTCAGCAAAACTCTGTAACTTAAGCTCTAAATCTCATGGGTAAATCTCATGACCCAGGTAAAACTTTAATTAACCAGAGAGGTTAAAACATGATTTAGTCTCATTTTAATGTCATATCATCAAACCTACACAGGTCAATTATAGTTCTCTGAAATAAAGGAGAGAAATAAAGTTTGAGTAGTCTTCTATTAGTAACCTTGCCTTTTAAAATGTCACCTTGCTGAAAAGTAGGATATAATTCCATTCCAACTGTTTCTACTTTCTGTGAGTGAGAGAAAACACAAGGAGGGCAAAATATATATTTTCAAAAATATATACTAGTAGCTGGAAGAAGAAAATCAAATTAATATTGCCTATACTGTATTCTCTGCAACAGGTTCACTATAGGGATCTGCTATTTAGTATTCTGAAGTGCTTACCTTCATTTTTGGACTTGGCTGTTAGCCTATGAAATGACTCTTGGCAACTTTTGTCAATTTTCTATGTCTCCTTTGGTAGCATGTAAGAATACTAGCAGAGTACTTTCTAGTACATTTTGTTCATGTGCTAGAAATCTGTGACATTTGTCTAAGACCCTCAAGGAGAGAAGCACAGTTCTAGGCCAGAATCACAGAATTATAGAGTCATAGAATATCTGGGGTTGGCAGAGACCTCTGGATCTCATCTGGTCCAACCTCCCCTGCTCAAGTAGGATCAGCTAGAGCAGGTTGCCCAGGACTGTGTCTAGTTATATTTTAAATATCTCCAGGAATGGAGACTCTACAACCTCTCTGGGCAACTTGTTCCACTGTTCAGTCACTCTCATAGTAAAGAAATGTTTTCTTTTGTTCAACTGGAATTTCTTGTATGTCAGTTTGTGCCCATAGCCTCTGTGCCTCTACAGTTATGGGCACCACTGAGAAGAGTCTGACTCTATCCTCTTTGCCTGACTCAGGTGCTTTTCTGCCAAGCTCCTCTCTAGCCAGGTGGCTCCCAGCCCATACTAGTGCATGGCATTATTCCTGCCCAGGAGCAGGACTTTGCAATTCCCTGTATTAAACTTCGTGAGGTTCCTCTCTTCCCATTTCTCCAGCCTGTGGAAGTCCCTCTAGAAAGAATATCATGCTACTATTGGAATCTACCATTGACTTCTTTTCTTCCCCTTGGGGTTATCATAAACAAAAGTCTGTTTTATGGCTTGGATGGATTTTAGTTTGCTTTTCATTAATGTGTTTGTCACTCTTCACAGGGTATCCTTTCAGTCCAAGCTTGGCTTTGAAAGAAGCAGGGTGTCTCTGGTTGCAGGGAAATACTTTTATCTAATCTTGGCAGCACATACTGAACATATGTGACTATATTCTGGTCTCTTGCAGAGAATTTCTAAATTCTATATATCCTCATGTCTTTCTAGCCTATCTAGTTCTTCTAGCCTTCCTTTTCTTTTGCTTTCCTGTAATACCTAGACAGTGACACAATGTCAAACCTCTCCTTTAGGAAGTGTCTTTATTACATATCTATGTTTCTCCCCCATATCTTTTTGCACCAGCAGACAATGCTTTTGACCCTTAGTGATTTTTACACCCTGTGTTCTCATTCTTCAAGTAAAAAGATATTCTTTTCCTAATGTTGTTGTAAAAGTGACTCTGAATTATCTTGATTCTTTTTACCACGTGTATCTGCAGAGTTTTCTGTTGCAAGAGGTTTCCTCCCTCCTCTAACTCAGAAGCAAAAAGCTTGATGGTTGGCATAGAAGGTTTGGTGTTTAAACTATCCGTTATTATTTGTCAATATTTTTTTCTAATTTACAAGAAACAAGCAATTCTAATGTATCCATTTTACATAGCAAAAGATATTTCTAACRCTTACTGAGGAGCTAAAGGGCTGGATCTCAGTCCTTCAGTTTTTCTCAGATCTCTGCTCGCTTTTTAGCCTTTCCATGCTGGTAAAAATCTCTTCAAATAAGTCCTCTTTCATACCTCCAAGTTGTGACTATGTTATTCTCTGAATATGCTTATACTCTAACGGTATCTTCAACGAGATGACATTTCTTTGGCTCATTTTTGGAGAACTGGCAAATGCTGTTCTCCTAGCCTCTCAGCTGACATCAAAACTCATTTTTTCAACTTCCTAGTGARAGAGGTTTTCAAGATTCTGGAAGATGACCATTCTTGATCTCTTTAATTTATCCGCAAGTTAAGTTACTGAAGTGTTAGCAAAGCCCAAGGAACTGTGGTGGAATGTRAGACATGATTAAATTATGTAATAGCACATAGATTGTGTCTTAAACTCATGTGAAGATATATTTGTATATAAGCCAGTATATCAGTTTATACACAGGGTTTCTATGAGTAGTGAGACTTCTGACTCACTCTATAAGAATCTTTCTCCTGTTTGGAATAGTTAAAATAATCTTGTTGTTTGTTCTCTTAGTTGGCACCAAGCTTCTCCAAGCAATATAAAAAGACTTTGCGACAGAGTAGTTTGAAATAGTCTGCAAGAGTTTATTTTGACCAATCAATGTGCAACATGTGAGTTGCAAGCTAGTAGCAAGCCTGGAAGAAGTGGCTAGTAGTCAGGCAAAATCCCTCTCTTCCTCACTGCAGCTCACATGAACTCTTATGGAAAAGGAAGGTTGGCAGCTGTCAATCACTATGGGATCTCATTCATTTCTTCTTGATCTTATCATTATCATTTGCACAGATTTCACTCCCTTGAAGTGGACAGCTCTACTTGCAACTCACAAGAAGGGACAGCATGTGGCTGGCTATCACAGCTGTGTTCTGCTGGAAAAATAGCAGAATCCCTTTTGCAAATGAATTCCCTCTGAGTCCTTAAATTTGCTCATTATTTATAATGTTGTTTATTTTCTAGGAACCKCTGCTATGTGCTGGTATGGTAGATGACCTTTTCTGGTATAACTGTTCAGGTCTGCATAAAAGAATTCAAAATTACTTGGGTCAGAGAGAGAGAAAATAAGCATGATACTGCAGCCAAGTGGGTGGACTATCTGTCTATAAAATCCTGGAAAGAATGTATCCCAGGCCACACACACTGTTCAAAGACTTGAACACACCTTTCATGCATAACTTTTATCAGTTTCCATCTCTGGAAATTGTGTTGTAATGGGTTGTTGTGACTGTCAGTAAAACAGCTTACTGACTTTAGGTACTTTTCGATTAATCTCAGATTTACAATCTGGCTTTTCAAAACATTGCAGAGAATTACAATAGCTCTCTGACTCTACATTAATATAATACAGAGTGAATTTATTAGTATGGCTATGCATCGTTTCCATAAATACTTCAGTTGCCCATTTACTAACAGAAATACAGTTTGGGCTTTTATTTACACTCCTAATGAGTTTAAACATATTTTAATTGGATTTGAATCAGTGTAAGGATTTTTTTCTGAGGCAGTTAGTATCCCAGATATATTGAGGTGAAAGGTGTTCTATGTTCAGGTGAATAGCTTTGATTGATTGAATGTAATTTATCTTTCATCCTGCCAAATGTTCATAGCATATGTCTGTGTTTCCTTAAGAGATAAAAGTTAATGATCTGGGCACCAAATGCCTGCTTCTGTCATGTCCACGTGAAACAAATGATAATGTAGAGTGGGAAACCTGAAAGTCTCATTTTGTGCTGTCATACCAACATTAACTAAAATTAGGTTGCCTCAGCGCAGTAGCTTGCTCCTGGAGAGCTGCACTGAGCACCTTCCCTGATGCAGGGCATCACAGGGTGAGTCTAATGGTCTTCATTCACCCAGAAGTGCCTCATCAGTTCTGCCATCTTGTGGATCCCTATTGTAGGCAAGAATCTGGATGGAAATAATAGGGAGAGAAGGATTTCCCTGTAGAGCAATGTGTAATGGAGAGGAGCAGAATACCTTGTGCCACAGTGCCTCTTTCTCAGCTTTGTGCAATAATATGTCTTAAAAACCCATGTCACATTCTACAGCCTGCTGCAYGTCTTTAGTGCATCCCCTGTGGACACCGTTTAGAAGTCTAATAGACCTCACCATAAATATATATACTCTGAGGTAGTAGTTCAATGTTTCCCCCCTCTTTAGATATATTCATTATCAGTAACTCCCTAGCCCACCATTTCATGACAGATTTATCAACTACTTTTAGCTCTGTCTTCTCCTCCTACCCCCTTACTTTTCTAAATGAGCAGAAATGAACATAAGCAAATTAGAAAATAATAATGAAACAATATGTTCTATGTGTTTCATTTGACAAGATGGATTCTCTGAAGGGCAGCTGGATGGATGAGTGATGAGGAGACAAAATTCAGAAAAGTAAGAAGGGATTTGGGGTTTAATAATAAATGTTCCATCGAAAGACAAAATCATGACTGTATGTCATAAAGAAACAAAACCTGATAAATTTAAAAATCTAGGGAAATATTAGTGCTGGGTTGGGTCAGCAATTCCTGAACAAGCCTGACTACCTTTCTGTATTATCCGATGTTTGCTTATGTTGACAAGACTGACAAAGAAATTATGCCATGCTGCTAGTACTAAAAAATGTCACTTTCCCAGGACACCASAAGTAGTCAGATACAACTCTTCTCTTTTCCAGGTGCAGGTCACAGTAGCTCTCAGTCATTTTCAGATTCTTAGATTCAAAAGTCTTGAATCAGGCATGAAACAACTTTGAAATTTCACATGGTAAAATAGTCRACACATTGTTTCTTAATTCCTGAGTCTTTAGGACAACTGAAGTTATATTTTCATTTTTTTGTTGTTGTTTTGGGAGTTTTAAGGGTCATAAATTAATCTTCAATGTTGGTTTATCTGATTTTTAGTAACACTTGAGCCTCTGTTTTCATTCTGTAACTCCAGGAGCTTGGGCTTTCAGAACAAAACAAACAAACAAAAAAGACAACACCATATATCATAGAACTTGCAATGAAATCTCAAAAGTTGGCATCACTAGYTGTGCAGTCCAAATACACCAATTCTTTCCTTTTGCTTTTGGGTAATACATCGTGTGTGACATTTTCGGTGCAATTTAGATCCTTCTAGTCTTCTTCTGATCTTTTCTGACCTTTTTTTCCCAGCCTTCTCAATATCTGTCCACCATCTAAACTCTTCCCACTGCTCTAATTCACTTTACTCTTTCTGATTGTCTCATTTTCTGCTCAAAGATCCCCCCCTGCATTTTATTGCACTCAGCTGTGTATTGATCTGTTTCTGTGGTCCTGGTCGCTATTCAGTGGCCTGCTGATCTACTTCCATCATTTTGATGGTCGTCATGTTCTTATGTCCTTACCCGACAGTGTACTGTGAATGGCTGCTTTGCACCCATTTCTCCTGTTTTGTTTTGCTTTGACACTGACAGAGCCACCAACTTTCATCATCCTGTTTTCCTCTTGCATCCTCCCTCATCTCAACCTTCCTTCTTTCCTAAGCTGTCCTCCTTTAAACAACATCTCATTGTTATCACTATTTTTCAGAAGCAAGATATGTGTGCCACTAAGTTACATCCATGAGAATTTAAGGATACGTGTTTTTTCTGTGAGCAATGAAGTCCACCCTCTGATATCCCACTCTCTTTACTGATTTTTCAGCCAGTCTCTGTCCCAAATATTACCTTTGATACTTCCTCCCTCTCTCATTCTCTACCATCCCACTTTAATCCCACTGGGATGAAAGTGGACACTGCATCTGAATGGTGGAGCAGGTCTCTATCAGACCCTTCTAGAGTACTTTCAAGGAGAACTAGCTGKCATTATCACTCTTTAAGAATTATCTGTTGAGTTGGAGAAAAAGGCAAAAAGAAAAAAAAAGATTAAAAAATAGAAGATAAAGTTACTGATGAACCAAATTAACGTTTTTGGCTTGAGATTTTCCCTGGAAAATCAAAATTCATTAGATTTGAGTATTAAACTTTTCTGGATCAATTTTTAATTCTGAGAGCACCAATGGTAGTATTTTACACTTCATATGTGAATATAATTGTGTATTTGAGGTAATTTAAGATTAGGAATATACAGTGAAAATGATATTATCACAGTAAGAGATTTCTAGGCAGGGAAGTTAGTGTGCTAARTAACCAAGATATGATTTTACAGAACCATAGGTATTTCTCACTGCCATCCCTCTTCCCCTTCCTTTTCTCCTCTTCGTAAAAAACTTGTAGTGCACGGTGACAATGTTTAACACTAAACTGGTGACATTTACTTTCATTGAGTGTACAGGCTGCTGCTGGACTTGTATGTTAAGGAGTGCCCAGAGACATTCCCATGCACCAGAACCCCATCATCTACACTGCAGAACCTACATGAAGGATTGAAAGGAGCAGAACAGCTTAGGCTCAGCAAGTTCATGCCCTAACAACTGGGCTTTTTTACAGGTACACACACTTAATAAATTAGCATGACTTTCAGTTTCAAATGCTTTTCAGTTGAAAAAGAGAAATTGTTGCAGTATAGGTAATGTATGGCACTRAATAATAAAAAAAAGGGTCATGAAAGAAGCAACATAATCTAATGGGTAAACACAAAACTGACTCTGGGGAGATGCAAATGCCTTCCCAAAGGAGATGTCTTAAAAACTCCCGGCAAGTCCTCTCGTTGAAGCAGTCAATTGCGGGCAAAGACTAGATGGTATCATACTACTCATATGATGGAGAAAAGAAACAGAATTTCCTAGCCAATTACCCTAATCTGTCTTTTCTCTGATTTGTCAGTTTTGCATAACCACAGTATTAACCAGCAGTTCACACTGGCTAATCCCTAATACTACAAAGAAGAAAAGAACTCATTTGTATATTACAGTCTAATCAGAATATCTACTAATTTCCTTCCATATACTACCGGCCTCTTTTGAAAGGAAATCGCTGGCATTATCCCCGTTTCATAAATGAAGAGACTTACAGTACAGCAAAATGATTTCTCAGGAACTGAGAATTACTGATAAAGTAGAGCCTGATATCAGTGTAACTGTTAAAGTAGGGAATAAAAGTCAGGTCTCCTAAATTCTCAGCCCCGTTCACTCTCTGCAAGCTTCAGCGAGCACTTCCATCTGGGATTATAAGCGAAAAGCAAAACTTTTTCTCTTGCATTGCTAAGTCATTTATTTTCTAATTTTCATAATATCACCACAAGCTGATTACAAAATTACTTTACATGTGTCTTCAAGGACACAACAAAGACTTTTCAGTGATGGGGGTAAAAAGCAGAGTTGAATTCAAGAATGGTGCTGAAACTATGCTTCCTTTTTTATAAACAGCTCTTATAGTCTCACTTTGATGCTTTCAGAAAATGGGACATAAATCTCCATGTATTGAAGGAAAAGTATTGTTTGCAAAAAGCCCTGCAAACTGTCACCTCACCCTCATAGCTCTTCATCACACATAAATTCTTACAGGATCATCTATTGCTGTTTCATTTCAAGCACTTTAACTATGCCCGAGTCCTAGTCAATAGCTCCCCTCCTCTTTAAGAAAGTGATGTCATTGTGCCTGTGAGAGAAGAGGGCTTTTTTATTTTTTAATATATTAAGAAGGTCAGTTGTAGGTCATCCATGTTCTTTTCACTTTTAGAGGCAAGATTTTCAAAGAACTCAGACCGTGTTCTTATATGAATGATTTTCCTTGAGATATTTTGATCTTCACTGATATGGTTCAGCAACTACTTTAAGAATCAGATAACAAAATCCCAGCATCAGCATGGAGGAAATTCTCTTGCTCTTCCTGTGCCAAGGAAAATAAAGCAGAGGCAAAAGACAGAAATTCCTGTGTCATGTGTGTCTAGACCACAATGAAGTTTCAGAAGGGAGAGAATTAAGACTCAAAGGGCTTTTCAAATTTGTTGTTGTTCTAATTAGGTTTTTTAATACCCCTTCGTTAAGTGGATTGTCTATCTATATGTAGAGGTAAGGTTGTTTTTAGATCTTCTGCTATGAAATGCCACTACACTTCTGCTTGAGTGTTTGTTTTCTTTCCCTTAAGTAGTCTTTTCCAGTACTTACAATTCTTGTGCTCCTTAAACGGTGCACATTAGACGTTATCATAGTAATCTCAGATTAAAATTAAGCAAGTGTTTTCTCCTTGATTTCTCCATGACATTAGTCAGCCATTTCTTTCTTYTTTTTYTTTTTCTTTTTTTTTTCCTGAATAAGGTTAATGTGTAAGTGAGGTCTCTGCTCCAGTTTTGTAATAAGAAACCACTATGCAAAATCACACTGCCTTGAAGAGCATACGGATGATATCAAGCTCCTTGCTTCAAGATACTGGTACAATCCAAAAGGTTTGGTATCTGAGGGCTGTGATCATTGTGTGAGCACAATGATCTTCTGAGTTTAAAAGCTCTCAGCTTTCAAAAGGTGATTGGATATTGTTTGAGAATATAGAGATCCAAATCACTGGATTTTCTCCAATGAACCAGACAATAGGTTCTTGCTACCTGAACCCAACTTTCTGTGTCCAGCCCATAAGTCGACTGAACAAACTCTTGGGGTAGCTGACCAGCTGCAATTTTGAAGACTCCTTTTGGTTTTGTCATAACTCCTAGTTRTTGAGCCAAATGGCAGAGCATGATTCTCCATGATTAGTGGTGTTAAAGTACAGAGCATCTGTGAAAAGATTCYCCCTGTGATGGAGTAAACCAAAGATTGAAGTGGCATCTTGCAGCTGCCTACATTGGGAATGATCAAAGAGTCATCAATAACCCAGAGTGAAAAATGTGTCTGCGTTGATTTTAGGTATGGAGAATGTTAAGAATTATTATCCATAATAGCTGACTGGCAGTACATTTGGGAAGGATGAGTTCAAGCTAGGAGAGAGTCACAAAATATTCTTGTAATTTGCAACTTAATCAAAACAAGATCATCTTCACTGAAAGACAGAAAGCTGTTTCTGGGATTAGTTACTTAACTCCTAGTATGTTTGAACTTAGTGCTTATGCCTATGCTCAGCTGATCTTTTACAATAACATTAATTTGAATATTTAACAAGAACATTTGAAGTTTATTTATAGAACCATCCAAAATTATTCGTTGTAGATGCGTATGGAGAGTTGATGGCTTTTTTCCATATTGTGATTGCAACTATGTTCCGTTATAAACTATTATTAGTCCTAGTACTACCACAGCTGTAGCTCCCAGGACTGACTGCATTTAGAAATCACTCCGTCTCTTTCAATGGCTAAGAGGAGCTTTTATGGCAAGTATCAAAACTATTAACTTGACCAGGCTTCAGGACTGATCATTGCATTACTGCTATACTTTCAAAAATGGACTGGCCTTATAGGGCCACTCCCACTGATTACCAGCCCTTCAAATATTCCAAGCAGTTACATTTTCTTGAAAGCCTGTTGTATAATCTATATTTGAAGAGAACAAGTTATAAATAATTGAAGTTATCAATGTTTACTGATACTTTACTATATAAACTAGCATGGTGCATTAGGTTGAACTATTGTATTTCTATATGCATAAGATACATGTAAAGCTATATGCTAGGTAAACCCAGTTATTCGCTGCTTACTTGGAGAGAATATAAGGATCCCTCTGTGTTACACTGGTGCAAAGCAAGAGGAACTAACCGATAATGCTGTAGCTCTGTTTTTTGAGAGTTATGACCAAAGTCCTAGGCTCCTTTTTGCAGGGCTGGCTATTCTCTGTGCTAACAGTGGTACCTGTTTTTAATGGAGTTTCATAGTRAAAGAATTTCTAAAGGACTAAAGCACTGGAGATTACTTTAAGCATGTGGATCAGAGTGATGGTGGATCAGAGTGATATAGCGTCAGGTAGTACAGCACAAGATATGAAGCGATCAGTAACACTGTTAATAATTGAGACATAGCTGTACATGTGAAAATTGATAGGATTCTGTTATTACCTATTACCATCCTTGGTGTGTACTATGAAGTTTCTTTGGCAGGGTAGGGACTATATTTTCTTCTTCTTATGCAAGGAAAGAGAGAAAGAAGAAAAACTTTTCCACTAATTGGAAAAGTGGCATAAAGCAGGAAACAGTGGAGTCCTGCAATCTGCAGGACACTAGGAGAGCTGAGGGAATCATCTGGAGAGAGGACTGCACCACTAACAATTTCAGAGAAATTTCAGTTAGCACTAGACCTTCCTCGGAAGTTTTCAGTATGTCGCTGCTTATAGAAAAGCTGGAAAAGGTAAGAGTATATACCAGCTAGAAAGAGAGTCATAACTGTCAACCCACTGGCCCACTTACTTACAGGTGGGAGAATACTTAATGAATTACAGTAATGACTGAGACAGAGTTCAGGCAAAAAGAAATACAATAATAGTCACAGGAACAATCTACTGGACTCAGTGGCTAGTAGTTATACTGACAGTACAAAACTTTTGAATGGTTCAGTAGAGCACGATCATTGCCCCAGCTGCACTGGCCAGAGGTGTGTTGTCCTAAGAGCCACACTGAGCGGAAAACAATTAGAAATTACTCCAGAACAACCATTTTGACCATCAGCAACTGTTTTAGCAAATATATCTAGAGCTTTCYAGGAGGGCTACTTTCTGTGTTCTCAGCTCATTCTAAAAAGCTCTTCTGTGTTTGTGCAGAATGGCTCTATTACAATGATAAAYGTGCCATAGATCTCAAATACAACATTGAGTAAACCTGCCAGGTGATATTTTCACTCCAACTGTCTCTCACTGATACTTCTTTTACTTACAAAATTCTTATGTTTGTCAGCTTTTCAAAAAGGAGCCACATCCTCACCTGTGGCCAGACTGAAGGGGTGTGTAAGTGTGTGTGAATGCATAAACGCAAAGATGATCGGAGGCTCATCTTTGCAGCCCCCTGATGTTGCTGCTTCTCTGTGCAGGYGCTTTACCTTCCACTACACAGAAAGGCCTCTGGAGTGCTGTAATTTATGCTGTGATGGCTATTTGAGGCTAAGAAAGCTAGCCACTCCCAWGCAGAGTATGCTGTTTAACTCCAGCCAGGCCTTACATTCCCCTTTGCGCTCACACCAGTTTTCTTTGTGTTGTAAGTGCCTTGAGGGCTGCTTTGCTGTTGATGCTAAAGATCTGCAGCTGTAAGTCAGAATGGGCTCCTTTTTTATTTCAACTTTTTTCTCTCACTCAAACCAATTACTATGTGGAGGTAAACAGAAAAATGTACAAAATACATCTTTGGTTATATTCTTAGTCTCCCATGAAGCACTGAATCTAAGGTTTCCACTGCCCTGACTAGTGTGCTGCAGTTTTCACCAGTGTGAAGTTGGGGTAGATCACGTTCATTACCATCTGCTAATTTTGAATGCTACTGATGCTCTAACCTTGCATGGGTGCAAATGACTGCTTATGTTTTGTGACAGCAAAGAATAATATTCATAAATGACCAAACCTGGAGCACATCTTGGGCCTATCTATTAGTTTGCTGTAATTAGACTTTGTTTTGAGTAGATTAAAAAAAAAAAAGTCTTGTTTCCAGTTCTGCATCTTCCTAYCTCTCCTCTCACTTCCATAGCTCATGGTGTTAATGCTGATATTTCTTTTTGACTCAGAGGAAGGTAGTTGCAAGGAAAAATCTCTGGCAAAGTAGATATATGCATTTCTAGGTGCCATTTTCCATAGTGGGGAGTAGGAGGTGAGGGAGCAGGGGAAGAAAAGGAGGAGGCTGCCTGCCATGCATTTTCAGGGAATGTGCAGACTGAATGTAGCCTCTTGTCTTGACAAGGTAAGCAACCTGCTGATGTAACAAAGTAAATGGTCAGACACCCATGAAGCAATGTCATGGCTGCCAGGTTCACATTCAGCAAAGGCAAGGATCGTTTGCATGCTCTGAAAAAGCTGCTCGTTGCAGGCAGGTATTTTTATTCTGAGTTATTTGTACAGGTTTTGGTATATTTAAGATTAGGATAGATGAAAATGAGCAGAAAAAAACAGACTATTTTGATTTTTCCTTTTCTTCTTTTCCTTTTCCTTTTCCTTTTCCTTTTCCTTTTCCTTTTCCTTTTTTTCTCTTTCTCTTTCTCTTTCTCTCTCTTTCTCTTTCTCTTTTTCCCCTTTGCTGTATATTAGAGATGGCCATAATAACTTGTACATTGCTAAATGCTGGAATACAGGACCCACAGGGGCTGGGCAGTTTGAATGCGTGTTTGAACTTCATAGCTCTGACTCATCTTTGCCAGCACCCAGCACAGTAAACACAGCATTGTTCTTATGTTTACCCTCCTCTCTATTCTCTTAGTGTTAAGAGTAACCTGATTTATTCTCTCTTTTTCTTTTTCTTTTTTGTTTTGTTTTTTGTTTTTTTAAGGATGATTCCTGCTACAAACAAAGCCTTTGTGGTAAATAACCTTGTTTCTGGGACAGGCTATGACCTCTGTGTCCTGGCAATGTGGGATGACACAGCTACGACCCTTACTGCCACCAACATTGTGGGATGTGCACAGTTCTTCACCAAAGAAGACTACCCTCAGTGCCAGTCCATGCACAGCCAGTTCCTGGGTGGGACCATGATTTTAATCATTGGAGGCATCATTGTGGCAACCTTGTTGGTGTTCATCATTATACTTATGGTCCGCTATAAGGTCTGCAACAATTCCCAGGGGAAGATGTCCAATGTCAGCAATGTCTACTCACAAACAAATGGAGCACAACCTGTTCAGAACGGAGTCCTGCCCCAAGTCAACCCCAAAGTGATGGTGAGAAATGAACTTATGGAGTTTAACTGCGAGTCTGTGCGGAGCAGTATCTCCTCTTCTTCCAGCTCTGTGAATAGCCGTGACTGTGATGACTATAGCCTCCAAAGTGAACAGGGCACATTGTCCAGTAAGTGGAGGCCTCCTTCCAGATCAAAACACAATATTGATCGGCTAATGGGAGCATTTGCTTCCCTGGAACTGAAATGTCAGAAAAAGGAGGACGTGACAGACTCCAGAACTTCCACAGTGGCCCGCCACTCGGACAAAGAGCCACTGTTGGGCCAAGCAGAGTCCAAATTTCGCAGCCTGCTCACGTTGCCTCTGGAGGGCAAAACTAAACGCAGCCATTCGTTTGACATGGGAGACTTTGCCACATCTCAGTGTTGCACCTACCCAAAAAAGATAACAAACATTTGGACAAAGAGAAGCCTCTCGGTGAATGGCATGCTTTTGCAGTACGATGACAATGAGCTAATAGGGGCAAAAGGGACTTTKGGGAGCTCAGAATGGGTAATGGAAAGCACAGTGTAAATACCAGTGTCTCCCTCTCTCTTCTCACTTMATGTGTGAAAAAGCATGGTTTGCTGCAGGGCCATGCAAGGAAGAGGGGGTGGGAATGTCCTCAGTCAGAATGGCGAAAAAGATAGGTAAATAAATAAATAATGAGGATAAAGAGGAAGAAGGTCATGAAATGTGAATAGGCACGTATGGTACCTTTCCTGTCTGGCCCCACCTAAACCATGCGTGAATGTTTCAAGGATTTTACTAGTTGTATTTAGCATTGCTTTACAAAAGTTTCTCAGCCTCTTGGTGAACCGTCAAATAAGATTAAACAAGGAGGATAAAATGGGTTTAACAGCACAAATCTAATTTTGAAGGGTTTGGGTTTTTTTCCATCCTCTTCTTTTAACCTCAGAAATACACTTCTGTGGCTATAAGACTGGTGCTACGATGTCTCTGGCTGTTATTGCAAGTGTCATTCTTAAAAATGCAGACAGGGCATCCAGAGGGGACAGATCAGAGCAAATGTTCAGCTTACTATCATGGTGTTAACAGGGACATCTGGGAAAACACTAATACCTGTTGCTGAGTGCACTTTTGGTTGGATTTGATGATTTTTTTTTTGTTTTGTTTGCTTTGTTACTGGTTTAGGGTTGTTTTTCCCCCCACAGCAGAAAATATGTTTCCATGAGCTTTTTTTCTGTTTCTGTTTTCAGTGTCTCATCAATCCCCTTAATGAAAACGGAGATATGTACAAAGGTCAAAGTTCTGATGTACTGTATAACCCACCTCCAACACCATTTCTTTGTATCCTAGGAAAAATGAAATCAAGGGGCTAATAAATTTAAAAAAATCCTCTTTTTCCATCTTCTTCATGTTCTCTGCTTGTCAATGCACAAAGCAGATTGCAGCAGCTATTGATATCTGTGGGAGTTTAGCTATCAAAGATAGGAAAAATAGTAATCAAGATTTCATATCTAAAAAACAAGAAAGAAAACAAAAGTGGCTCCCATGTATTCTCCACATTATGAATACCAATTGCTTCTGGCAAAGGTCATGCTGTTGCTTTCTGTTCAACTGACAAAGAAACAAAGAAAACACACACTTTCACTCTATTGTAACACAAGCTCTTTTGTACAGTCGCCCCAACAGGGCTTGTCTGTATCAGTAGAATCACAGGAAATGCAAGCTTTGTGCATACTCAGGGAATTGAGTATGTTCCCAATTAGTCATGGAAACAGAGTTAAACTTGGATGTCTCAGAGACAGGGTCTCCTTTGTGTCCCATGCATTACAGCGTGCTGTTCCCCAGTCTCCTGTATACTCTTAAGTCTCTGTCCCTCACCATCATTAAGGTACTTGCTAATTAAGAACAGGAGCTCTTTAGGGCTTGCAGGCTGATTCTCTGATTCCTTTTGGGGGAGTGTTGCTGCAGTTTTGGGAATGCACAAGGCCCATACAACTGATTTCATTATCCTCAGTGACTTTACTGTGATTTCCAGCATTTTGGTGGCTACTGCAACTGTCCTTACTTTGTTTATTTATTTGTTGGCTTCCAACAATCAGCTGCTGGGAACCATTCTGAAATTGCACATTGTTCCTACGATTTTGTAAAAGATGTGGAGAAAAGGTGCAAGGCACAGAGAAAATAACACGTGAAAAAAACTCTATGTATATTTTTTTTTAAAGGCGCAGAGATATATTGTGACATGGCTGTGTACTTGATCTTGTATTTGTCACGTTTCCTACTCGGAGTTTTAGAAAATTACATCTCTGTGATCAGAATATTTTTTCTTTCTTTCTTTTTTTTTTTTTTTTGCTAAAAAATGTACAGTAAAAACATTCTTGGGGAAAAGAAGCAACTGTTTTTCCTTTATTTGCTTGCTGTTCTGTGGTCTGCCTTGAAACCTAAACAAGTAACAGTAATTGTTTAAAAAATGACTGTGGAAAGTTATATGCTTGCTTTCTCTTTCCTCCTYTTTGAAGACAAACTATCATCGTTTTCAGTATTTTGTGCATACAGTAGGAATCAAATAATACAACTCTCTTTGGAATGCATGGGAAAAAAACTTGCAAAAAATCATCTCATCTTTCTTGTTTTATATAGCTATATTTATACTGATCTATATCACTAATGTGTTTTAACAGTGATGTAAACCCATATCTGAAATCTGCTGAAATAAGAAAAAGCCTTTTTTTTTTTTTTTTTTTTTTTTTTTTTTACTAACTTAGTAGGTTTTTGGCTCACAGACAAAGTTTATATACTCAAAAGAATTCCAGGAAAACTTTTTTTGCAACATCTTTGAAAGTCTCTGGTTTTCTCATGCTTTTCAGGAGGAATGACACATGTAGTGCCAGAATCTACATCATCCAGCTGTCTGGATGGCAGCTTCTTATTAACTGTTAATGACACTAATGACATTTATGTTATGCTGAAGATTCTTGAAGAACCTCATATAATGATTTTCTTTTATTTGTTATGCTATGGTGTGGTTGGACTAATTTTTAATATGTTTCTGCTTTCCTTTGAACATGACATCTGGGTTGTTTTTAATTTAGCTATTGAGTTCATCATCAATATTAGTAGCATATGCAGCTATGAATTTTCAAAAGCAAAATCCAGTACCATCTTCTTTGTAAGAAAGGAAAATATCTCTCAATTTCTCATACAAGATTACACACAAGTCAACAGATACCATTTTAAAATAATTGGCGTTTGCCAAAGGATCCAAGTAATAAACTCCACAGTTCAACAGCTGCATCTATAACTGTTAATCATGATTTCGATTCATCTAGCTTTAATGAATGAGGCTCAATCCACATCAGTAAATTTTCAAATAGTGAGCAAAATGAAACCAACACCCAGCAATTATCTTCCCTGCTCACAGCATTTGCGAGGATGAGGACTGAGGGACTCCTGGGGGAGGCAGGGAGCAGCAGAGAGCAGCAAGGTGCATCAAGAAGAGACCACAGTCTCTCCACACAGCCCTGAATTAATGCCCCAGCTCAGCATAGGGCTCCGTAGGCTGGCGGAGACCGTCGGCTTTCTTCCAGCAATTTGGGCCCTGCCCCTTTCCTTCTCTTCATAAGTGTAGATGCTCAGTAGCGCTCAAGTGGTAGGGTTGGGAAGGATCCTACCTTACAGACTCTTGAGCTTTAAGAAAAATGAGGACCACAGCAGATGCCCCAGTGGGRTATGGCCCTTAGAAATGACTGAAGCCAGCCAGGGGTCCTGAGGTGGTAGTACTTAGAGTAACGCTAGCCCCTGACCATCCTTTGAATTCCTATCTTCCCCYACCCTGCCAGCCAAGTAGGCCTCTGCACTGCTGCTGACAGCATTGCCTGTTGTATCAACACCCTAATTGCTAAAACATGAGTACAATCCCACAGTCCTTTTCCAAATGCCCTATCCTGACTAAGCTCTACCCTGTCTATATTTTGCAGTAGTTTTTGTGTGTGCACCTSATTCAGCATCTCTATATTGAATTATTTTTGTATAGCACTGCTGAATTCTTCTTTGTTTCACTTCCGAGGGCAACTGCATGTCAGCGGCTGATAAAATGATCTATAACCACTTACTGAGTGTAATAAATATTTTCACACATTGATGAGGAGCTGAGCTAACTCCAATTGGCTAATCCCCCAATCCCACAACTCTATGCTGAGAAATTTATGCAGGCCTCAAATAACAGTGCTGTCACATAAATTTACCCAGTAGTGTGGCATGCGGCTGTACCAACTGTGTGTTAGATGCAAGTGTCATGTAGTACAGATAATAAAGAGAACAACATAGACTGACAAGAGCCTTCTGAAAAAGAGATCCTGGACAATTAAAGATGCTGAAAAAATCAAAATGAAGCCTGTCRATATAATTAAAGACAATTATACATGGATGTGTAACCTCTGTAAGTTAATTTTTTTGACATAAGCAGCATAAACTTTGTTTCTAAAAATATACTATGCCATTTACTTGAAAGAATAGGATATGACTCCACTATGAAATGCTGCACATAGTTACTTCTACTAAAAGAAACAATCCAAATTCCCCAGAATATCATCCTGGAGACTACAAAACAAGATAATGAAATGAAAATGTCTGAAATTTGTGATAATGTGGTGTTCACACCACATGATGACTGCTGGAAATCCACTGGTTGCATATGAATACGAAAGTATCTGTGTGTGTGTATACATGTGAGTAGCAAAACTGACCATACTATTCACTCACAATTTGTATCTGCCTTACTGATTCCATGAATTAGAATGTGCTTCGGGTTTCAAATGTCTTTTCTGAGTTTGCCAGCCCTAGAAAACATCAGCTGAGCTGCTTTCCTCTCATCCCTTAGAAGACTGTAGCATTTTATATCTCTCCAAACTGCACCTAATACCTGATTACCATTCAGATTAATCCTTTCATAAAGCAATGCATTACAACAAAGCAATGAAAGGAAACACTGCACTGCATAATGCAAGACTGGAAGGTTGTAGCATTCCACCAGCCAAGCTTATTTACATCTCAGTCTATGGAACTGAGTCACCCTGGAAAGAGAAGAAATTAATGTTTCAAAAGACTCTGCTTATTTCATTCTCACATTTCACCCAGCAGAAGGGTTGCAAAAACAGCTGACCAAAAAGAGCCCCGGAGGTGTCTGAACAAGTGCAATAAATGCAATAATGATTTGAGCACTTTCAGATGGGAGGGGCCAATGAATAATTCCATCTGATATCAAAGAACACATCTTTGAATAACTTAAGTGTCACATCTGTTTCCAATGCTTTGTACCTATTAACCCATGGGTAATACATGGCATAGCATATGGTGTATGCAGTTCCCCAATCTACTGCTTGCAGTCTATTTTCCTGGAACCTATTCTTGATGACTCTCCCCTCTGTGTTCAGTGTTTATAATTCATTACTTGGGCAATTCTGGAAATGTACTAATATTCTGCATGTGAAATTGACAAGTGATATTATTAACATTTTACATGTTTTGCTTTAAAATTGCCCTAAACATGGTGAGGGGCTTCCTGAACATTTATTATATTTAGTTTGGTTTTAGGTCCTAGGCCTGATGAAAACTAAATCAAAGAGTACCTCGAAGCTCTTGCTTTCAATATAGGGATTTTATTTTTTGTGATAGGTTTGTCTAGTCCTAATTAATTGCTCCTTAATCCCCAATGGCATAGCATTCCCTTGCATCAGCTGTCAAAAGGCCCTACTCTATGAAATAATGCCAGATGCTTATTCAMAGTAATTCACTGCCGACAGATGGCAAAATGGCATGGATAAAAATATGTATAGATATAGATATATAAGTGTGTGTGTGTGTGCATCTGTGTTCATGTACACATGTTTATATGAACACATGCACGCATATATGTTATGTTCTTTAACCTTATGGTTAGTTATGTAGAGCTTTTCCAGTTTGGCAATAAAACATTCAAAATTTGTTATGAAATAGTAATAGGAGACAGAGAAAGAACATAAACTTCTCTTTCTAGGTAGTTTATCATACTCTTTGCTTTAGACTATTCCTTTCCCTAAGCCCAAATCCAGTTTTTGCCCTCTCCATGGTGCCTGGAGGCTGACTAAGGAGCTCTCTAGAGCACAGAAGAGAGAGCCCTAGTGCCCTTAGCCAGGAGCTGCCATTTCCAAGGAATATCCGTAGGTCGTAGCTGGAGCCAGTCCAGTTGCACTGTTCTGCAGTTGCGCAGGTAGTGTGTGTGCAGTCAGGTCATATGCAGGAACTGTAATAAGACAGTATGCACAGTGTCCAGAGATTTTTACTGGTAAATCTAACGAGATCTTCACAGAGCGTGTGCAGTCTGCATATTTTTCATGGGGTTTTGATTTCACAGGATCACTGAATGGTTGAGGTTGGTAGGGACCTCTGGAGATCACCTAGTCCAACCCCTCTGCTCAAGTAGGGTCACCTAGAGCACATTAGACAGGATTGCATCCAGGCGGGTTTTGAATATCTCCAGAGAAGGAGACTCCACAACCTCTCAGAGCAACCTGTTCCAGTGCTCTGTCATGCTCACATTAAAGAAGTTCTTCCTCATACTCATGTGGAACTTTCTATGTTTCAGTTTGTGCCCGTTGTCTCCTGTCCTGTCACATGGCACCACTGAAAAGAGTCTGGCCCCATCCTCTTGACACCCTCCCTWAAGGGTATTTAGCCAGGTCTCAGTAATATTCCCTAAAATGAGCACAAAGCACATCTGGAATACTGTCCCTCCTCTTGCAAGTTATCCAGGCTGAGCTCTAAAGCATGGAGTCAACTCAAGATTTCATTTTTTTTTTCCATATAATTTTCCCAAAAAAAATTCTGCTCCTTTTCTTCTGCAAATAGCTGAATCCTTTTGGCTCAAATTTTCCAAGTAAAAATTCAGCCACTGGAAATCAGAGCTCCAAGGGAATATGCTGGGCACCTTTAATAGAGCCATTCTACCATGTTTCCTATACAATTGTTTGATAAATTGAATGGATGTCTTTCATGATGCTTTTCACATAGGTTCCTTTCAGCTACACAAGTTTATTTTAAAAGTATTAATACTCCCCTCCTTTTATCTGCAATGAACAATGCAAGAATATTTTAATAATGAGCAGTTAATTATCACCTATACATTTTATGAGTCAAATTACAAGATGAGTGTCTGCACAGAAAGAATAGATTTTATTGTTTCAGGGAAGTCGACCCTCTTTGCCAGCATATTGCAGTGAAATGTAGCATCTGGGAAAGTACAGACAGGGCTGCATGCTGTGAAAATCTGCTTTTTACCCTGTTGTAATGAGGCTGAAACAGAAATACAGAGAGGGGATACATTAATCTTCYTTCATTCGAACAGGACTCAGAGATGTGAAACTAAATAATTTGACCCATAAATCTAATGTACCATAGGCAGAAAAATGGTACTCGCTGGACCGATGTGACCCAAGTACTATTGCAGCAGAGGTCATGGTGGGTCACTGCTGGAATCTGTGTTTAYGCACAAAGATTGGACCTGATCAGACAGGAGCCTCAGCACTGGCAGGTTACAGGAGTGGACAGTGGCTTGGCAATGTAGGAATATGCTAGGTCTGGGTAGTCCGAATCAATTGCTCTAGCCCAAAACCCTGTGATAGATTCAACATCAGTTGTTCCTGGAGAAGTATCTTCAAGAAAAATTTAGAGAGCTGTACCCCAAGACTCATGGGCTATGAGTCCTTATCTTGTTCTCTATAAGGAAGCAGATAGTTTCTTCTGAAATTCATACCCTGGCAAGTACGGCATAACTTAGAATTAAAACTGGGACAGAAATGAGTTCTGAGTGACTCTTCCTGTGTTATCTGCCTCTGACCTTGTCAAGCCTGACTTTGCAAAAAAGAAAGAAAACTTGTCGTTTGAGTTGCCTGAGGAGCTTGGACATGTAGCCCATAGATGAGTATGTACAAACATGATGAAAATATTCCTCCTAAATGTCTCACACTGTCACTAAACACAGAGCAAAGTGTGCCACAACAACAACAATAAAGAAGCAATTTCACAAAATATGAAAATCTGTCCCATAAAACAAACAACAAACAGAGCTGCTGTACTAGCTGTACAGTTGGGTTGCTATACAAACCCATCTGAAATGGCTACACAGATTCAAATGATTGAAATGTAACTGCCCATGATACACTGAGTGTTGGATAATGGTTAGCATTGGTTAGAAACCATGAATACAGATGAAAGAAATAAAAGTTTTGTTGCAACTTCTAGGTTGCAGTATGTGAAGGCTGCTGGGTGCCTGAATCACCGAGACACCTCCAGCCTTGGCCAGGCAGAGTCAGAGGGTCAGACCCACACGGTTTGGGCTTCTACTAGAAAAAAAAAATATATGTATGAGCTTGAAAGAGATTGAGGAACTTGTCCCTCCTTGATGAGGATACATCACAAATGGCTTTGGGAGCTAGATCCATAAGCTGGCCCCACTTCTGCCATCTAGACCAGCCTGTAACAGCTCCAGCTTCTTCATAAAGGAAGGATCACACAACTCTAACCCAGGTTTCTGGAACCCACCTCTTCCATCGCTTGTGCATTTCTTCTCTCTTCATTTTTTCTTCACTGATTTATCATTTGATTTTAGGCAAGAGGCTATTTTTGCCTGCAGTACACCTCTGTACAGCTGGTGCTGTGAGGTAACAGCAAACCACCAGAGAATATACAGGCAGACTTTGGCTGACGTATTTTCTGGCCATATTCCTCTTCCAGCTAGTTACCCTTATGCAACTTTGTTGTTGGCTACAGTGACTGATGATTACAATTACAAATGTTTGAATTATTCAGCATAACAAACTGATGAAATGAATTGAGATCCTTTATCACACGGAAGCTGAGGATCCCAATTTCCTGAAAGGCATTTGTTATCTTCAAGTGTTCTCCCAAGAGGTGGTATGTACATACATCAATATCAGGTGATTTGCTACCTCTTCACTCCTGATAAGTAGTCCAAAGATGCCCATTCAGGACAATTTCTTCAGAACAACCACAAAACAAACTAACTAACTGAAAATATGCTGACTAAACCAACTCATTGTTTTATCATCCTTCCAGCAGGAGACAAAGCTTATCAAACCAGTGACTCAGTTTCCAAACAGCTAAAAGGTATTGCTATGTCAGGTAGGTTAGATGCATTGCTAATGCCACTACATTTAAATTGTATTATCTGGCATTAATATGGATTACACCTGGTGAAGAGTTTCAAAATTAGCCTCTTGGACAAGTGACCTGGATCTCATTTTCATGAGGAGAGGATGTCATACCCTTCTGAGGCCCCATTCTTTCCTGGCTATTTTTGAGCATCTGTCTTATAAACTAATCAAGACACATTTATTTTTTCTGTGTATATATATAAAAAATTCATAGCTATAAACAGTGCAAGGTTGGGTGTTCCCATTACACATAGTACTAGGTGGGTATAGACAGGCCTTACTGCTGTTCAGAATGAAATCCTCTACATTAGACCAAATCTCCTCTGAAATACCAGAGGATAAATCTTCAGCCATTCAAGAAGGGATTTATTCTGGATTTATATCCCAAGCACAAACTGGAGTGGCATGATTAAATATGAAATAACTCTTGACAGCAATATTTATGTATGTTTTTTGCACTTTATTCCCAAACATTGTCTACAGAGGATTTGCATTCTTCTGGTTTTAACTGGCTTCACAACCCTCAACATTATTTAGCCTATCTCAACATTATTTAGCCTATGCTAGAGACCTATCTGAATTATAGTAGTTCTACAGGCTGTGACATTGCTTTTTCAGGACAACATTTTTATCTCCTCTTCTGTCATCTTCAGCACTCCCAATAGAATTTCCCAAAACAGCCTTTCCCAAAACAGCTGTGGACCAATATTTTCCTGAACTGGTTGTGTTGTTCACTAATATTTTTTTTCTAGCAGCTGAAGAGGAGATGAGCATCTCTTTGCCACCTGTGTTAGTGAAAAGCTAGCCAGACTCAAAATGTGTTTGGTTCTAGTACGGCTAGTCTATCCCACATTATTTTCAGTTCATAAATATTCATGTCAGTTATTTTTCATTCATATGAATGCCTGAGGAATGGTCCTCCTACCAGTAACTCCATTAGCATACAGTTACTCCCACATGAGTACAAGTATTCACCATTCTTTATTTGCTGTTCATCATGTCTTCTTCATTACCTGTCCTTAGAAAAAGTTATTCTCATCCAGCAAGGGAGCAGAAATAACAACATTTGATCTGTCACAAAGTTCTATATGGGGAATGCAGCAGCTGAAATGAACACTGTAAATACAACTCATAGAATAAAATATCTTTCTCCAAAATTATGTGCAAATGAGACTAAGATTTGCTAAAATTGGAACAGATCAGAAGCAATTTGTGAATGAAAACAAACTGAGAACAAAACAAATTGAATTCATTGGATGATGAGAACAAAACAAATTACATTTATTGGATGATTATTTGGAAAATGTAATCTAAGAGCTTTAAAGGTCAGTTAAAATAGGAATAGTGATTTTCCTGAACTGCACAGACTCTACTCCATACACAGACAGGGCAAGAATATCAGCTCTGAGGCTAACAGAGAGTTATAACATGCAATATGTAGCTTAACACTGTATAATTTCTAAAAGGCTTGTGGAATTCCTGAAGGAGGAATGTAATTACCAGAGCTGGGATTAACTAATAATAATTAATCAAATTTGAATTCTAATTGGAAAAGCATTTCCCTGATGTGCCCTATGGAGGGGGGAAAGGAAGAGAGTATATTTACATGAGTTTTGAAGAAAAAAAAAAGAAAAAAGATCATTTGAGAGTGGATTTGCAGTCCAGACCTAATGCTTAGTTTGTTCCTAGTCTCCAGATTATAAAAGATTATAAAAGATTATCACAGATCAAACCTTTTTAAGAGAAAAGAACCTTCTAAATCCACYTCAGCATTGCCCTTATTAGGAATGAAGGAGAGAGACTCCTTCTACCAGGAAAAGAAAAGAAGCTCTTAATTCATAACTAGTCAGGAGAAAGGTGCTTGCTTCATCACTGAACCAGGTTAGTTATGGTTCTAATTTACACAGCAGTATGTCGTCCTGGTGAAAGAGATGACACCTGAAAGTAATAATGAATAAGCGTGCATTGACAGAATAATAATCATGGATTGAAAAGGTTACAGCAGAGAACGTGGCAAAACTAAGTGCCTGCTTTAATTCCACTGGGTGCCATAATATCAGGAGTCGGGAGCTGCACTTACAATATAAAATAACATTAGTATGGCAATTAGGACTTAATGGTTTGTGGAGAGAAGACTTCAAGACTTTACAAAACATCCAAATTAGTCTGTATTCAAGTTTTACTTCGTTCTTATTTTTTTCTGGCTGTATTGTCATCTCCCTCAAAGGCAGAGTTCTCTTAAAACATAGTGAAGAAATGCTAGAGGAATCAGGGTAGCTTCTCAGTTTGTATATTTTGGCATAATCTTGAGGACACTTCTGCTAGTTTATCCTAACCAGAGAGTCTGGCCTAAGGAGCTGATGAATCAAATTTCTGACCTGGAAAAACTCAATTGCTCCAGAGAGTAGAGAAAAATCGTTCACTAAAAGTGTATTGACTTCATCTCCTATTCACTAAATTTTTTACTCTCTTAAGCTGCATGAGACTCAAGTTATGATTCCAATGTTTAAAAATCCCTAGAGATGGCCTGTAGCACCTAGAAAAATACTCAAGTAACAGTAGTGAATCCAAACTGCACTGACTTGTTAGGACCTCACCCAGGCCCCAGATGTGTAAGACTGTCTACATTTCTGTGAGAAAATCTGCATTTCCYGTTGTCTCCCCGCTTCTTGGAGGTCCATACTACTGTGACAGTATTGTGGCAAGCTGGGATGGCTTGTCAGAAAACCCTGGAGAGAGACAGAGAACTGAAATTTCTCAATGTGTGGTTAATAGGAGGCAGGGAGGAAGGTGCTTGTTCTTTTTGCCATCAGCTACACGTCACAAAATTTTTAACTTCTATAAAAGTATATTTCTTCGATAGTCTTCATATGTGATATGTATTCAGCATACAAAATAATTATTCTGCTATAGAGTGTGTAAATCCCAGACAACAAAGCATAAGTAAAATAGCAGTGTCTCCATTCCTCACTATCTATCCACAGTCCCAGTATCTTTTAAAGATCTGACTTGCACAGAGTCCTGAGATCACTGGTAGCAACAGTAATACTCCAGTTGATTTCTATGGATATCACCTCAAACTTATAGCAAGTTTAACATTGCCTCTCCACTGTTTTCTCTTCCCTTCTCTCTGTCTCTTTATTTTGCCCACACACATACAAATTTTCTGGTTTGATCTGTTATGCTTTTTACATGTAGTAGATAAGTGTGTAAGAGTATATATTCTCTCTCTGTGACCARACAGTTCTGTATCGATCCACATACTGGCAGTGCTACTACTTTGTTAGCTCCAAGGGAGATGTCAAAACACTCCTTTGATGATGATGATTTGATGATGGTAATTAAAAAATGTCTGGAATAAAACTAACCTTGATAAATAAAACTCTGCATACATTCATATACATATACATACATATATACATTATAATAATGTCAATCTCCAGGGCCTGTTAAAGTATTTCTATGGCRTTCTCATTTTTTATGTGCCATAGAAAAGTAAAATGACCAAGGCCACAGAAGGAGGTAGTGTCAGAGGTAATAGATGAATGTGGTTCTTCACTAGCCGCTGCCTCTCTTCAGAGATGACATATCACAAATATCAGAGACTGCATTCACAACTACACCTTTTTTTACCTACAAGCTTCATTCACACTAAAAGCATCTCATTTTAAAAATGATAAAAACTTGAGACACTGCCCCTRACAACTCTTTAGGTACCATTTTCTTCTTATTATCAGTGGCAACTGGGTCCTAAAAGATTCAGGGAACAGGACCCTAGTTTTGCTGCAAGACTAGAATACATCAGGTCAGCCTGAGACAGGAAAGCAGCAGCCAGATGGGGCAGGAAAGGAGTGCTTCTTGGCTTGTGGCTGCTTGTGCAGCCTGACCTCAGGTTCAAATCAGATATTTTAAAAAAATCATACAAAACCAAGTGTAAAATTATATATGAAAAAAGAACAACTAGTCTTTCAGGGAAAGGAGATGTTACTTCAACTSCTGGCAATGGGAAGTTACCTTGAAATTCTGAGTATATTTTAATTTCACAAGCTGTTCAGTTACCAGATTGATGGAAACAGAATAAGTACCTAGACTGAATCCACTAATTTATTTGGGCTGATTTCCAGCTGAAAATGTTTAAGAGAAATGCAGGTCCTTGTCTCAGTGGGGGCTCCAGCATGCCTTCACGTTAAGCCATTAAATGAATAGCATCTCTCCCCCATGATGAGGTCACAGGATTTTACAGGACAGAATAAGGTTTAAGGTTAACCATCCTCTTCCAGAAGATTACAAATAATGAGATGAGTCAGGCCTATGGAAAGATAACTTGGATTCATGCAAAGGGATGATTCAGGACAGCCTCCTGCTCCACCTGTAGCGCTGGCCGTTGGTGACCAACTCACCAGTGCCAAGCAGGTCCTCCAAGGGGAGAGACTGACTGGAGTGGTGGGTGCCCGTGCACATGGCTCTCAGAGCCATCTGTTCTGAATTAGCCTGGATTAAAGACATGGCATGGGCAAATCCCTTCTGGCTCTTTGTGTGACACAGGTTTATCCTATGTGAAATATGGCTTAGAGGAAAGGGCTGCCTTTCTCACATGTGAGTGAAGGACAGTGAAAAAGAAGAATTGCCAGGACCATGTAAAAGAAATAGCCCAAGATCTTGCCTGAATGGCAGAGGCCGTTTTATCAGTAGGTCTTGGTTTTCATAGTTGCAGTACGGTGCCCAAAACCTGAGCAGGCAACAACTGCTCCATGTGAGACTCTCTGGGGGCAAAGAAAGGGAGGCAGAGCACATTCAGTATCAATAACACTGGATTCATAATCGCTTTACAGAGAGGAAGGGTATGTGAGGAGAAGAGGCAAATCGAAGGCAAGAGGGGTTTAAGCACCAGTCCCATTATGTTTCTTAAGAATATGAATATCTGTTTCCTTCTTGACTTTCCTTGTTGCTCGCCTCAGCGTGGGACTAACAGAAAAGCTATAAAGCAAGCCTTTTGTTAAGAAGGTTTCAGGACCTGTACCTTTTGTCCAGCTGATCCTTATTTTACTTTATTTGTGCACACTGAGCTCTCTGACAGGCTATCCTGGACCCAACTGCCATTACTTACCATGCTTTTCCTGCATTCAGGTTTGTGGTGGAAGTAGTTGCAATAGATGTACTTTTTTTATGCTTTCTGCACCTGCAGGAACTGCTATGAGATGCCATTCAGTGGAGATAATCTTTGCTCCCTYCTTTTCTAAACAGCTGCTGGCTTTGCCTTAAAGGTACCTTTTTCTCTGGTGAATGAAGCACACTAGAATACATACAGGAAAGTTCAAGTGAAGCATATCTTGTACAAATGTGTTTGTGCCATTTCCAGAGAAACTTAAAAAACACAGCACCATTTAAAGTCAAGCCCTTTATGTGCCTCCTCATATAATATATAGAGAAGAAAGGCCTTTTTCCATGTCACTTTCACCCACAGTTCAATTCCTTTGCAAGGAAAGCTATTTCTTTCCTATTTTATGTAAAGAAGTGAACAATTTGAACAATATGACCTGGATGAAGGGACAGAGCGCCTCCTCCACAAGTTTGCTGATGATACCAAGCTGGGAGGAGTGGCTGATACACCTGAGGGCTGTGCTGCCATTCAGAGAGACCTGGACAGGCTGGAGAGTTGGGCGGAGAGGAACCTCATGAGGTTCAACAAGGGCAAGTGCAGGGTCCTGCACCTAGAGAAAAATAACCCTAGGCACCAGTACAAGCTGGGGGCTAACTTTCTGGAGAGCAGCTCTGCAGAGAAGGACCTGGGAGTGCTGGTGGATGACAGGTTGACCATGAGCCAGCAATGTGCCCTTGTGGCCAAGAAAGCCAATGGTATACTGGGGTGCATTGGGAAGAGTGTTGCCAGCAGGTGGAGGGAGGTGATCCTGCCCCTCTACTCAGCCCTGGGGAGGCCTCATCTCGAGTACTGCATCCAGTTCTGGGCTCCACAGGACAAGAGACATGGAGGTACTGGAGAGAGTCCAGCGCAGGGCTACAAAGATGATCAGAGGGCTGGAGCACCCAGTTCCTCTGAGGAACGGCTGCGAGAGCTGGGCCTCTTCAGCCTGGGGAAGAGAAGACTAAGGGGGGATCTTATCAATGTCCATAAGCACCTGAAGAGAGGGTGTCAAGGGAATAGGGACAAACCTTTTTCAGTTGCCCCGTGTGACAGGACAAGAGGCAATGGGCAAAAGCTGAACCACAGGAAGTTCCGCCTGAACGTGAGGGGGGAATTTCTTCCCTGTGAGAGTGATGGAGCACTGGAACAGGTTGCCCAGAGAGGTTGTGGAGTCTCCTTCTCTGGAGATCTTCAAAGCCCGCCTGGGTGGAACTCTGTCTAACATGGTGTAGGTAACCCTACTTGAGCAGGGGTGTTGGACTAGATGATCTCCAGAGGTCCCTTCCAACCTTACTGATTCTGTGATTCTGTGATTTCCCCATCATTACCTTATTTAATTGCCTATATGGCATCAAGATCATATATAGGTGGTGCAAGTAAGGTTAAATGAGACTTTTTACAGAAAACAGCAGACATCAGGCTGGATCAGAGTAGTATCATCTAGCCTTACTATATTATCTCTGAGAATTTTAACAAGTTTTATGGTGGCTCTATCATTACAAGCTAAATATAGCCCCCTTCTTTAGTCTCACAGTAAAACTACATCCAACAGGGTCTTAGAGAGTTGATTCAAGTCACTAGTGAACAGCTCGTTGAAATTTAGATACAGTCAAGAAAAAGGCCATACATGCAAGTCTTTCTGGCTGAGATACAGGAGGAAAAGAGGGAATATTCATTTTTCTCTTCCACAGAGCTCTATTTTCACTCATCTATTTTCAGATTTTTCATATCTTCAATATGGAAGGCTTCTGTAGTCTGCTGCTAATTTGATTAACTGGCACTTCATAATGATATGCTCAGTCATCTGTTACTTAAGACAGGTGATTGTCCTCAATAGTCCTTAATAAAATTTAGACATGCCTTTCTAGAGATCTTGCTTAAATCCTAATCTTGTGATATCGCTGCAATCGTTTTGATTCGCCTCCTCCTGCTTGTTTCTCTGATCTGGCTGTTTTTCCCAGTGCTGACTGGTAGGTGGTAAAATGATACCATTGTCACTACCAATTAGCCCTGGTGGGGAGTCCAGCCGAAGGCTGCTGTGGACCTAATGAGGTGTACCCAATCAGGAGAAAGTTGCAGCACTATTTCCATCCCCTGGGTGGTAACTACTTTGTGAGAGCAATCAATTCTTCGTTAGGTTAACAAGTGAAAATACACAAACCTGCATAATTACTCTATGTGATCTCCCACATAGCCAGAGTAGGGAGGGAAACGGGCAGCCAAGAGAAGCACAGAAAGATCCATGGTCTTTTAATGTGCTCTATCATTGGGTTGGTAGCATCTATTTCTCCCATTTAATACTTACTTTAATACTTACTGTTTAATACTTTAATACTTACATTTGTACCAAACAACAATTAGATTTGATTCTGTAGTTACGGAAAGCAAAGAAAAATTCACACTGAATCCAGGGGGAGAAGAATTCAGTTATTTGCCTGAACATACTGCATGCACTGCTGTATGCACTCTGAATGGAGGCTAGAGCAGTATCCTTGTTTGGGAATAGCACTAGAGGGAGCAGAGCACTTAGGCCAGCATTCATCTTACCTATTTTAGCCATCACTGTCCTTGTTCCCCAGCACTACTGAACTTTCTATTAGGAACTGTTCAAGTTCCTATTCCCATTCACAATACTGTTTATGATGGTTGGGGCATGCTTAATCAGGTGCAGTCATTGCACTCTATTTGTTTGCTATGCTTTTGTGCATGTATTTCATTGGTAATCCTGACTGGGTAGCTAGATGACCACTGTCTGCTTTCCTATGATCCAGGTTTTGGTGTAAAGAGTAGATGTAGGAAAGAGGCAGGAGGGGTGACTCCCCATGCTAGTGGCAATCATGGATCAGTATTTGGCTTGTGGGTGCAAGGCCATGAGGATAATCATGTGAGAACAACAGTATAAAACAACAAGGGAAAAATATTGCCCCAGCAGCTCTGGAAAACCCTGCCACATAACAGCTTAGGTGAAAGGTTATAGAGCTGCAAGCAAAGGCAGGCCACAGAACAGCAAATGGAAGGCCCTCAGCAGCACAGCAGTTATGGTACCTAAAGCACTGTGAAAGAACAAAATGTTTTTGACTGGAGATTTCGATATTCCAAAATTGATTTTTTCTTCAAGTTGGAACAAACAACAAGAACAAAGTTACAAAATACCTTGGGTTTCACAATTCTGGAAAATGCTGTAATCTGGCTTCCAAAGTTTACAAACAACAAATGTTTATATTTTCAATTAAATTAAATTGACAACAGTGTCATTTTCCCTTTCCCTCAAAATTAGATTTTAAGTGTATTTTTTACAACATGCTCTATTTGTTTAAAGCAAAATGAAAACTAGAAGAAATATTTGTCATTTTCATTTCCACACTGAAAAATCAAATCATTGAGCTGAAATCAGTTGTAATGGAACAACATTTTCTGAAGAGAGGGGTTTTTAATATGAAAATATTGAAGCATCTCTTTGAAATACATCCTACATGAACTTTTTTCTTTCTCATTTAAACATTTTTCATGTCRTATTTCCCCTTAAGCATCTGTATTAGACCTTCTGATATAAACTTATTCCTTCACTTGTACATATTCTTGTTCTTGCTCTTATTCTTTTTATTCTATTTACGGCCCCTTTACTTCTGTTTCCTACCTTCCTGTCAAGTTTCTTTCACTTTCTTTGAAGAGCTCTCACTCTCTCCTCCTTTTTGAGCATTTCCAAGGTAAAACACTTAAGCAAAGAAATGCCTGCTCTTACTCGTGTCATGGAGGGGAAGGGGTCTATCACGACTATTCTATTTCTCATGGAAAATCTGAGAAGGTTGTCTTCTTTTTCTTCAGGAATATGCTGCTCAATGAAAATCTTTTGCTCATAGGAATAAACTTCTTCCTTCTCACCCAGTGCAGAGACGAGATCACCAGAACTGTCTTCCTTCAGAAGCTGCATCAGAAGTGAATCTGTCTCTAAATCTGTGTCTGGCAGACTGCACCACCACTGAGAGAAGGGACTATTTTTTGGCTCAAGTTAATTATTTCTTCATGATTTTGACATGCTCTAAATTGTTCTTTTGACTTTCCATTTCTGGACAGTCCTGGATGGGAACTATGTCAAAAGTTCAAGCACTTCCACAGGACAAGCTGTGCTCAAAACTTCTTCAAGACCTTCATCTGATCTCAAAGCTTTTTGCTTTTTAGCAGATTGGGATAGATAAATCTAAATAAGTTTTAATGTTTCCTTTTGGCCTTAAAAAGTGTGCTCCACTGTCATTTGCCCAGTAAGTCACTGCTCTCCTTTTCATGTAGAGAGGCAGTCATTTCATCATACAAGCCAATCATGTTGGTTAGGCAAAATTTCCTCACAGTAAATCCAGACTGGCTGTTCCCCTTCTCCTACTTCTACCTACTTCTCCTTCATGTACTTGGAAACGGCTTCTATCAGGGACGTGTTCCATAACCTTCCTGAGGACTGAGATCAGGCTGACTAGCCTACAGTTCACTAGTTCTTCTTTCTTGTCTTTTTGGAAGATGGTTGCAATATTTGCCTCTTTGTAGTGATTAGAGACTTCCCTCAACTGCCACAACCTTTCAAAGATGAAAGAGAGCAACCTTGAAGTGACAACTCCCTCAGCACCCTGAGATTTATTAGTAACAAATCAACAAGAAGCACAGTACCTGTCAGAGTAACAGTGTAGGTGACTGAACACTCCAGTTTACACATAACTCTTGGATGTTGCGTGTCTTTACTCTACAGTTTATAAGGACCTGTGATTGACACTTCAATACTTTTTCAGAATGTAAAACTCAGTAAATAGATGTTAGAATAAAYCAAATATTAATATTTAAGTAAAACAAATTGAAGTGTTGTGTTGCTGGCAAATCTCACAGAATTGATGCCAATTCATGTGAAATTATGCTTTGCAGCCAGTGTCTGCTGACCTGGCTTTAAGAGGGCTTGAGATGTCCATTGAAGAGGATTTCTAGAGGGAAGATTACTCCAGTTCTCAGCCCAGGATTCAAGGATCTCAGCCCAAAAGCCATGATCAAGTTTGGTTAATATGAAGGAGGCAGATCCTAGCTGAGAGAGAGCTATCTATTGCAAATATACAAAAATGTGCTGAAATGACCACATGTATTCTCAATATGTTAAAAATATTAGTCATTGATATAAACAAGAGTGTGGTCAAAAGCAAGAACTAAGTTGATACGCAGACTATCTAATTTTATGTACATCCATCACTGAGATAAATCTAATCTRAGAGGAGCTGGCCTGAGTTGCATTACAGAGGTATCCCTCTCTAGTTAAATTTTTAAATTAAATGGGACAAATTCAGGCCTATGTGTCTCTGGGAACTCTGATTTTCCACCTGTGAAATTAAAGTAATGATACTTACAGAGCTTCTGAGAGGCTTGATGCTATGCAGGTGACATTTATGTTTGAGAAACAAAGGTTAGATAATARTTTAGAGCCTTATCATCACCATATAAGATAATATATGTTAAGGTCAATGAATATAAACCTCTTGTTTGGCTGTCTAATAGAACCTTTGCTAACATTGCTGTTTAGATAATCCAAATGGACTCCAAATGGACTCTTAGGCAGAAATTAAGAATAGTTTGTCTTTTATTTTTTCCAAATAAATGAATATTGGATTCTGAAAATACCTGATTTTCTAAATTAATTTTCTTTCTAATATTGTTCACCTATATGTTCATAATATAATAATATTCATAATGTTCATAGATTAAAACGTTCATCAGAAAGATTGATTGTTCTGGGGGGGGGGGGGTAATGACAATAGGAGGGAACCAAAAGATCATCTTGTAAACGGATTATAAACTTAGAAGGGTTTGTTCTTAGCAGTGGTCAGTGAATAAATTACTTTCTTAACATCTGTTTCCTCTGCTTGAAAAATAAGGCTATACAATTTCCAATTACCTCACAAAAATATTGGGAAAATTAAGCATTCATTAAGCTATCAAAAGCTTTATGAAATTTCTCAATTAAGACACTTCAGACTGCTAAGCGTTATACTATTATGATCATTATTTATGATGAAGAAATTCTTCAATTTTAAACGCTCTGTTCCTGTGTGTCTTTTCTAGTTTTGATTGCCTCTAGACTTCCTAAACATGAAAGGACAGGTCTATGTGTTCTTTTTGAGTACTGGTAATTCCACAACTATTGTGATATAAATATGCCTGATGAGTTATCTGGTGCTCATTCCTAACCTTTTTAATATCCAAGCTTGACTGTTTCTATGGTCAGGCTTTGCTGATCTTCATGTTTTTGTCTTACAAGAGTAGCACAGTCAACATATCTGGTAATAATCCCTGGAGTGAAAAATCTGTTCATTTGATATCCCTGGAAGTGATAGGAACTATTGAGAAAGCACCTATTACAGGGCAGAGACTCAGCACAGGGACTGATACAGAGGCCTCTGCACAAGCACAACCCAAATTCTGGTACTGGACTCTGAAAGACAGAGCACCCACATAAAGGCACAGGTTTGCAATGCCTTTGCTAAGACATCATAAACCGATATGTTATCATCAATAATAACYTTCTTGCATGAGAATCAGGATTCTCTGTTTCTAAACCATAGAGGTAGAGACAAATTCTGCTTAATTTGGTAGCATTGTCCCTGTATACAGCAGGCACTTCACATTCACCTGCTCTCTGGACGGTTGTTCTGCAGGATTATTTTCCCTCTTGCTCCAGGCTGTGATGATTGATTCATAAAGAACAGAGCTGTGCTTTGCAAGGTCAGCATCAGGAACATTATTACTGTGTGCATAGTTTATAATTCCAACAAACTTATTTTAAACATTGAGCACAGAGGGATGCAGTGTTGGTTAATTGGAAATCTCTAAGTCTCTTTTTTTTATAATGCATTATTAAAAAGCAAGCACTCTTTCTTGTATGAAGTAGGAAGCAGGTCTCATTTGCATTGTGCCTTCACAATGGATTATGGTCAGTTAAGCTGATTCATTTCTGATCATGACTGAATGCTTTTGTAGGAAAAAAAGTTGAAGCATCATTAGTGTTTCAGCTTCCAAATGCCTTATTTTTCAACTTGTGAGTGCTGTTTATGGACTCTAAGGAGCTCTAGGTGCTCTATCACATATGCTAAGAAAGCGCATCAAGAGAAAAATTCTCAGGAAGGTGTCAGCAAATATAAAAGTGTGTAATAATCTATTACATTATCATTAGTATATATATACAGTCATTACTATACAGTTCTCTCCTTCTTTCTCTTTATACACACACTATATATAAATAAAATATATATAAATATACACTATATATAGGAAAACAGAGCAATGATCCTGCCCGTGTGGTACAAACAGAGAACAGTTTTATCAACATCACTGCAGMATCTCAGTAATCAAGTGTCTCTCTAGAGCTAACAAATTAGAAATTCTGAGAAAGATTTTTAATTCCAGTCTTCTCCAGACCCTCAGCAAYTGATGTAAGGTTGTACTGTAAAGAGGGCATGGATAGGGCATTCAAGGAGCGTGGATAGACCCAGCATCTCAGAGGTATTCTTACTTTCCATCATCATGCAGTAATAGTATTTTCCAAAGTGTACGCTTCAGTTATCTACATATAAATGTATAAGTCTGTTTTAGATGCCCAGCTGTACATAAAATATTTCCATAGGCCTGGCAGAGGGGATATGAAAACCTTTGGGATTCCCATGCCTTTCTGGAGTGGCAACTGGAAGGTAAGGTAAGCCTATTTTACCTCCCATAGTTGGATTACTCTTAGGTTGTGCAGATGTTTCAGATATAGCTGGGCATCTAAAAGAATAATATACACCTTTCCTTATGTAGCTAAATCCCAGTCATGGGAATGGTGATTAGAAACTGGCCCCAAGTGCCCAGCTTAGTTCACAAAGCATTGAACTCACCTGGCTGGCTTTGTGACGAGTTTTAGCATCCACAGATTTYGTAAGTTAGTTTACTTGGCCCATCCTTAGTTTAACAGATATCGTACTTCCTGGCTCATGAGTGCATTAACTGCAACAAAAAGGTGCATGTATTTATTAGCTTACGACTTAGTATAATGGGAGTGTAAAGGCTAATTGCTAAGTAAGAGAGACTGGCATAACAGAAGACATTTCTGAATTTGGTATGGATTTGTGCTTGGAAACTTGCATATCCCTCATTTGCCACAGGGTGGAAACAATCTCTGGAACTCATCTCAATAATATAGCTGCAACAGTTCAAATTTAATAGTTAAATACCATATGATAAACATATAAACGTAGCTGATACCATGGAACTGCTCTGAACTGAGCCCACAATATGCTTTTAAATAACTGCCTGAACGCTTCTTTACACCCAAAGAAACAGCATAGCTCCTCAGGTGCTGTTCCAATCTAATACTTCAATAATATACTAGTTTTATATAATCTTTAATTGTGTTTTAAAGTGTTTTTCTTTAATAAATGAGATAACTATATAGAATCTGTGTACTGATCTGTGACCGCAGCTCAGATCCACAGATCTATTTAGGTAACTAGTGCTCTTCAGACACTTATCTCCCAATAAGTCTTTGGCAAATTAGGACATATACTGCTTTTCTGAATTCAGGCAAGAGGTCTTCTCTCCTAGATCACTAGTTTGACAATATTTTGCAACAGTCAAAAACAGCTATCTGTTTAAAGACAGTTATTCCATGATGAAGAGAAGGGATTGCATAAGACATGTCCCTTCTGCCTCTAGTGAATAGCTGAGTTGAAGAGAAGAACCTACCAAATGCTCATGTTCCTCCAAAGTTAAGGAATAACTAATTTGACTCAAAAGGCAGTGTTTTGTGCAATAATGTCATTCCTGCTAGCAGGCTAAGCAAGCCATCTCTACGTTCTCCTTTCTCTTACTGGAGAAGTAGAAGATTTATATTCCCTACAGATGCCATCCCAGATGTTTCACAATTTCTTAATGTTCAGATTAGAATGAGAGACATTTAAGGCTGCAACAAAAACTGGTCTAAAGCCATGAAATTTCTTGTGGTAAACCTGATATATATCCACTCCAGATCACCCTATTTATGCCTTTTAATCCATGGCTCTTTGTGCAAATTTCCCTTCTCTTCTTTTACATACCATGGGAAGAGTAAAGGACTTTTAACTCAGAATCATATTCAGTTTATATTTCAAAGCTTGACATTTCCAGTACAACATCAGTGGGGTGTAGTGTACAAGAGAACTTACTCCCCACTCCACTGAGAAAGAACAGCAAGTAGGCTAATTGGAGCCTTTAAATGAAAAATTGACTTCAGGAACCCTCATTTTTAGGCCCATTTCTACTTCATGGACATCTTGCAATATTTCCCCACAGCTGCTATTCAAACCTTGCAGTATTTGTAGTACTGGGAACCCTTCAAGCCCCTGTGCTGTCATTGGCATTTTGAGAACTGTTCTGACTAGACTCGTTCAGAGCAGGTTTAGATCTTGTAAATAATCGACAAGAGAGAGGCATGCACTGGCAAAWTCTTCTTTACCACTTTGCCATTCCCCTCCAGATATGTCATATTTCTTACTCTGTGAATTCTCAAATGCATCCACAGTGTAAATGCACTCTGCTTTTTGCAATTTAATGCACTGTGATTAATCAGTTTCAGTTTGGTGCYTGGAAGCTGGGAAAGGCTGCCAGGCCCTTCTGTTTAGGACCAAGAAACTGTTTGTTTTCCTCAGCCCCATAAAGTAAGGGAAAAAACGATGACAAGTCATTAACAAGATCTTCAGTGTTTTATTTTATGAGTGTCAGCTGTTCTCAAGCAATCAGTCATATAAAACCAGCACTAAAATCTAACTGTTGCAGGATGCAAGTGAGGACCATGGAATTAGTGAGCAGCTTTTCAATTAAGGCCATGGCAGAGAGTTTCTGGGTGCTGCGTGGCCAGTGGCTCCCCGTGGCCAGTGTCAGGGGGACCGTGGGCTGCCAGGGCCAGAACCATGGCAGGGTGGAGCCTGCACTGCTGCATTGCTGTCRCAAGGCAGGGACTGATGGCCCTGGGCTGAGATGGGGCTGGGGAGAGGCTGAGGGTGAGCAGGAATAGGCAGGGCTGGGGATGCCACCAGGGCCCAAACAGATAGAGAAGTTTTCCATGGAAAACTGTTGCAGCCTTTTACAATATGGGAGACTTTTTACAAGATTTTTGAGTAATGTCTCTAGCTTTGTGGACCCAGTCCCTTGTGTAGTCCAAGTGACTTGTGTGTCTGTATACCCAATTTCACCCACTGACAGGTAAGCATCGTTGTGTCACTGTACCACAGCTGCAATAGCATGATGCCTCCCACTGGTTAGACCAAAGCCCGTGCTTGCTTCTTTGTTATAGTCAATGAAGTTATCCCAAGTTCTGTCAAGGGAGACTAGTCCAATAACAGCAATAATGTTAATAAATATGGAGTCAAAGTTGGCTTCTGTCAGTTATTTGGGTATCCCTATTTTGATTGTCCCCTGAAATCCAATGCTAATATCAAAACATAACCCCCTGCTCCCAGGACCCCACTTGCTTTTTAAAAAGATTTTTACTGCTTCCAAGTACTTTTGCCCTACATCAGTAGACAAACAAAACAGCTGACTACTGAATGTTTCCTGACTATCTGCCTTGGAAGGGGCAATCCTTCTGCTGAAAACATGTAGACTTTTTGTTTATTTATTATTCTCTACATGTATCCATGCTTTATAGTAACAACCACAAAATTCAACTTGACTGGGCTCTCTGAGAGGGAAGAGATGCCATGGAAAGGCAGTGGAAGAGAGGGCCACAGTGGTGTGATACTCAGAGCAGGATGAAATTCACTCTGTGTAAAATACTAGAGTAAGGCTTACTACAACTTCTCAACCCCCACATATGCCCTACATTTGTCAGTAAAGTGCAGAAATTGCTAAAAACTTTAACATCATAGTTCAATGTGTCTGGGTTTTAGGCTGGCCTTCTGCCTGAGTCCATTTACAAAGCATATGTGCTATTTACCTAGTATTTGAACCTTGTGCTGGAGCTATAACTAAAAGTGAAGCTCTCTTTTAAGTGCTGTCTTCAAAAAAGAAGGTTTCTTGACAGGATTTAAAGGTGAGCTGGAATCTCAAGAAAAGAAGAAATTTGCTCTGTAAATCCAGTGTGATGGGACAATGGCCCAGATGCACCATTACATCCTTTAAAGTTTCAAATAAAGGAGATGATAGAAGGATCCAAAACCTTCCTTACTCTTCTCCATAGAAATGTATAATAGTTGACCATGATGTTGCAGGACTGTGCAGTGGGACTGTRTGCCCTTGGTAGATGTAATTTTTGAACACCTCTATCTTGTCTTCTGTCATATCATTGAACAATTTTGTGACAGCATCTAAGAATCTTTTCCTCAGTCTTCAGATCTGATAGTGAGATTTGTCTCAACAGCAAGAAATTTATAAATAAATAAATATAATAATTTATAAATAAATGAAGAGTGATAATTATTTATTTTCCAAGCTGCACATTTTGTATATAAAGCAAAAAAAAAAAAAAAAAAAGGTATCACTCTTCCCATGAATGGATGTCTATCATAGGAAAAGCAAGAGACATTGTTAAGAATAGAACTGACAAACTGTGTGGCAATGGCAATTTCACCTGACTGAAGGTAGAAAGGTTGGACTCATCTGTGACAGAAATCCTATGCCACATTGTCAGAAAGTGCCTCTGAGGTTGGCAGCATATCAAACTATGTAATGCCTGATGGAGAAGGATCAAATCCAGAAGGAGGCACAAGTTCTGCAACTGTATCACTTTTAGCTATTTTAACAACCTCCTAACAGCTTCCTAGTGCTTAGAAGAATATCCGAGCTGGAAGCCTGAGCACCATACCAGCAAAATTCAACAAGCTGTTTGAAGAGTTGCCGAAAATAACCAGTAAGATTTATCATGGGCAGGGATGCAACTTACTGAGCGTACACCTCTGGACTGGGAAGAAGCTTTACTGTTTTCTAATAACAACGAATCTAGCCAGTTTCAACCCAGAAATGTAGCCAGGAGTCTCCACACACATTCCTGTTACATGCATGAGGATGAATTCATGCTTTCTCTATCAGTAATTTAATTTGGATCAAGGGAAAACCGAAAAAAAAAAAAAGGAAACACAAAGCCCCCATGGTGGAGGAGGGGATCCACTGTAACATACTCTATTTGAAATGAACAGATTCTAGCTGAAAATGGCAGCAACCCCCAGTAAACTCTTGGAAGTTTAAAGATGCTGCTCTGAAAACAAAACCATAATTGTTCCCAACAGTAGCAACACACACCACAGCTAGCAATCACCTGAACCATCTGCTCCTCCAAGTAACAACTCTTAATACTGGCATGTGATGGAAAGATCCTCTCACTTCAGGCATATAACTAATTTACATCAGAAAATTACAATAAAAATCAAGTGTTTTTCTCTACACTTTAATATGCAGGAGATGCAATAGCAGGATTATCCATGGAAAATACAGAGATAGAAATTGTGCCAGACATAAAAGTCTCTGCAGCACAAGCCCAGGCCTGCTTCACACAAAAGCTGACAAAACTGATAAGCACATTTTCGCCTTATAGTCAGAATTTATAACCTGAAGTGGCTGTTATAATGGAAAAGTAAATGATCTCCTAATACTCAAATCAATCTTGTGAGAAATAACCTGAATAATGAGTTACAATTGCAAGAGATGAAATTAAGACAAGAACAGTTAAATAAGGATCTAAAGGAACAGATAACATTTAGCATGGTGTTGAGAGCCTAAATTAGACTTTAAAATGTATGCAGAGATAGAGAAAGAAGGGGAGAAAATAAGGAACTGGAGCAGAGACCTCATATAAAGATAAGCCTTTTGATCAGAAATAATCAGAAGCAATATCAATTTGACATTATATGAGGAAAAAAAAATCACTTCAAACAGAATTTTTGATGCAACTACTTTCTACAGTTTGGGAGATATAGGAGGATTTCCATTTACAATGTAATATATTTCAGAATATTATCAGCTCAAATCAATTTTTTGCAGATGTGATTAGAAAGCGTCTCTAAGAGCATGGCTAAGCACAAGCATAGAACCAAGCTAATTACATCTCATTCACCCTGAACTGCTTGGTCTCTCACATTCATGAATGGACTTAATCCTCACAACAGGACAATGAAAGAGGAATGTATTATCCCCATTTTAAAAGGAGAGAATAGTATAGATGATTTCCCTAAAATCACCTAGAACAGTAACGACTAACGAAAAGTGTTTGTATTGGAGGAATGCAATATAGGATCCTGCATTAGGATCTGGACTTCAAAATCAGATACATTTAAATCTAGGGATCAGACATCTTAGTGTTGATCGTTATGGGTTTAGGTACTATGGCCCTTGTTTTCCATCCAGATTAGGAAAACTTTGAGCCTAAAATTCTACTGAAAGAGCCCATGAGGACGGGATTACATCATCTGGCTGCGTATGTCTACTGTATGACCATTTTACTATTTATTTTGGCTTTATATCCAATGGGTAGAAACATGTGATGCAAGGATGAGATTCAACTTGCTCTGAAGCACATGTCCAACCCAGGTCAGAGGACTGATGTTATGAAAATGCCTATTTCTCTTATTCTCCCTAAAAGGAACCTAGAGTGATTAACTCAGAAGTTATCTCAGACGTTTACGCTGCAGATGTCCAATATGAGGTGAGAGAAGAGTCTCAGGCACTAGAAAGTGAAAAATTAAAATCTAGGCAAGATGTTCTGCTCTATATTCGGATTATGAACAACCTTTTGCCCCCCATTTTTTTCCCCATTTGTTTGTTCAGGCCATTTTTAATTACATGCAGCAAGAATACAACTGAATCCAGTGCTAGGAAAACACAGGAAGAAAAAAATGCATGAAATCAGATCATTTAGATTATGTCTAGAGGGTGGGGAATACAAAAACATTATAGCTGCTGATGGCATCACATAGTGCTTGATGACAATTGTCTTACAGTTCCTATTTCCTAACAATTTAAAATAAGAATGACAGAAACATTAGGAAGAATCTTTAAAAAATCTATTCTGGATTAATAGGGAATGAAGGCGGACACAGTAGATCTTTATCACAATTTAGTACCTATTTACCTATTTACCTGCTTCTCTATCCAGAGGATTTTTAAGGAACTTCTCAAGTTATCAGTCACTTTGGTGTCTGAGTGCTTTTGCTAACTCCCATGATTGCATCATGCAGACCACGCGACAGAGGAATTGTGAGGGGAACTGAAACTCATCCTCAGAAGGCACTAGTAAGAGATTGTGAAGTGGGATTTAGCTAAAGAGAAGTTTCAACTTTCAGGGTGTTTCTGCCATGAGGCTTGCTACACCTGCCTTAAATTTTCAAAATAATGCTTCGCCATCATAAAATTTGAGGAAATGCTTCTTTAAAATATAATGTGAAATGCTAAAGAGAAATTGTGAGAGAATTCCATGTTGTTTGCTACTGCTCCACTGGGGCTTCATAGATTTCCTTGGGGAAACACTGACTTAGAAGACCTGTAATATTGCCTGTGGCATTTAGTGCTGAGTTTGCTCTAACTTCAGCTGTCATTAGATCCAGTCTTTCTAGCACAGCCTTGATTATCATGCAGAACCTGAAAGATGTTGGCATAATCAAGCTTTCATATAATCAAGGGCATGTTTAAAGTATTAAATGCATACCAAGAGACATGATTGTGTAACAGCTAACAGGCAGTTACAGATCATTGGCTTTGGAAAATCAAAGAAGGTAACATATATTTTATTTCATGTTATTATTATTTCAGTGATATTTTGTAATGTAACTAAAGCCTCATTAAAAAAAAAAAAAAGATTTCTTTATCTTTATTGTATTGAACTCTTTAATTATTTTCATGGCATCTGGAGAGTCTCTCCTGGCTGAGGATGATTATTTAAAATAAATGACATTGTAAATAATAAAACATTCCTTTATGGCTCTCTTTTCATAAACAGCACATAAATCTCTCAGTATAATGTGAGGAGAAAACTGGTGTGGTGCGAATGGGAAATTGAGGCATGAGAAAATGTAACGATTTCTCCTTAACAAGCTAGTGGCACTAGCATAATTATATGGAATAATAATGGAGTATGGAATGATTAGGATAGAATCATTCTTGAAGTGAGTCATTTCACATTATCAATGACAGTGTTAATTTACTTAAGGCTTAAGTCAAGCCTTAAGACTTTAGACACTCTCACTAAATAGAAAGAAGTAACCTAATTCTTGCTGGCTGTTAAATCAGTAGCCAAGAGTCTTTGTAACACTAGATGAAAAGGCTTGAGTCATGGGATACCAGTGAGATTCAAGGCTTGATTTAGATTTCTTACCAAAATTAAGGCTTATTAGGTACATTATGCTCCCAGTCAAAAATCATATAAAGGTTGGCTACCAATCAGCCAGGGTTCTCTGTAACTGATGACTGTAGTTTTATATTATAAATGTGCCAATAGATGAAAGTGGCTCTTAGGTGTGGAGGTAAAATTGCATTTCATGAGAAGTGAAGGATCTTAGGGAGAAGAAAAGAAATCTCTGCAATGTAAATGATATTACATATACAGTTTGAGAGCATGAAAGGGAAAGAAATGTACCTGCTCTACAAAATAAATGCTCTGCATTTATAGAAAAGACATCAATGCATATAAATCAAGGCCAGTGTAAATGGCTTGAGGATTATGACATTAGGTTTCCACATTTTTTCACAAATATCTGGGTTTGTTATATTTTTTTCTTTCAGTACAAATTTTAGTACTGGAGTGAAGAGCAGGAAATACAATGCTTGCAGGAGAGGATTAAGCTCTGTTCCTGATCCCACTGAATATTATTTCTGTGGTGTTATGCATTTTCCTATCCTTTGCCTTTCTTATATTCCTGTCTAGGTATCTTGATGGTACATAAGACACACACATTTGTAAGACAGCCAGTTCCTGCTCTGAAGTATTTGAGCTCTCAGTAAAACAATGTATACAAAAGCAAAAGAAGTGAAAGTGCAAGACTAAGGTGACCCATGAGGTAGAGTGGAAATTTGAACTTAAATCACTGCTAGCCCTCCAAGGCCTGCACAGAGCTCTCCTGAATGCATATATAATGAGCTCATACTCTCTAGAGCTGGGAGACTAATGCTGAGAAGGTTTCAGAGATTATGATGAGGATTATGAAGAGCTTCATAGAAATGACTCAAAGCTCTAGCAACCATTAGAGTTTAGAGATAGGTATTCAATTCACACAAGCCTAACTATGGGAAGTGCTCAAAACCTTGACTGCAGAAGTAAATTTCGGCTTTAAATCTGTTGAATGTGTGCTGCTGCTGAAAGAGGTAACAACAGAGCATGCTGACACTAGTTAGTTTTGTGAATCTTCAGGAAATGCTCTCCACCACTGTTATCCTCTTTAAGTTGGAAGCTTCAGCAGAACTTCCAAAAGTAAAGTATGTGTAGATCTTCAGGAAAGGTGCCATCATCTTAGGGAGAAGGGAGGTTAAATTTGGAGAAATCTCATGGGCTACCATTGTCTACCCAGTAGCTGCTCTATAGTAGAGTAGATTTTAACCTTCAGGGCTTTCAGTTTAGCATTTTTTTTGCCAATACTAAATGTAAATTAAGAAAGCAAAGAGGAGAAACTTGCAAATTTGAAATTCTTCCAAATGTTGCTATTTTCTCTTTGTACAGTAGAAAGTTTTTTTCCCCCCCTGAAAACAGATGTATCTAACATTACAGGTGGTGCAGTGATTACTTGAATTTCTTTTTTTCTATAAAACTTATATTTATCATTCATTCTCTCTCTCTCTCTCTCTTTTTTTTTTTTTTTTATTAACTTCTGGGAATTTCTCTTCCCAGCTTCATTCCCAATGACATCAATTCATAAAGTCATTTGAATTACATGGTGAAATGTTTTAGTCAAACGATAAATATAGTTTTCATTTCACTCCAGTCTCATATATTTCACAAGAGAAAAGATTAGGAACAGTTCTGCAGCACATTGCATCATAAATACTAATTTGTGTATTTTATTTGTACTTCAAGTCTATGGACTGCAGTGAACTTGACAGAGCTCACTAGGTTCTCTTCAGAGAAAAAGACAAGACCAAAAAATGGTGTAGGGCTCTACCAGGATGCTACTTATACCATGTTTATATCCCACATTAGTTGTAACAACTGTGCTTTCAGCATTCCTATCCCCTATTCAGATAGAACGAACACATGAAAAAGGATGCATTATTTACTCCTCAGACATGCAGTTAAAAACCTATGGGACAGGTTAATCTTAGAGCATCCACCTCTCTTTCCCTTTTCTGGAGAAGGTGGTGAAAAATCACTTTATAAAAACCTATCATTCTCTTATTGTGGAGAAATATTCAAAGGGAAGAGTCCACATCATAACATTTCTGTGAAACTTGAACTCTTGACATGATCCAGCCTCACACCTACACTCTAGCCAAAGCAGAATCTCCTCTTAAGCTGACTAAAAGAATGTGTAAAGCCCAAGTCTGTCTTCTTCCAGTGATACACTCATTACAAGTCTACCAGTTTAAACTGCTCAGAGCAAAGGGCAATAGATTTATCTAACATTTGGAAGAAAATCCCCTGAAATAAGCTGAGAAGGACTAAAACTAGTTTGAAAAGAAGATGCAAGTTTGCTTTAAAAAAGGTGTGATTTAAGAACAGAAAGAAAGCAATTCTAGATAGATCTTAGGAATAAAGTCATATCAATACTGTCCTTAGCTGCAGGCAGATTACAGCAAGCACTTCTGGACTGTTAGTGACATGTCAGAGATTATTGAATTTGAGGACAGATGAAATGATCCCTTTGTAAGTACAACTCTCTTGGATTCTTCAGGATGAAAGATATTAGACATCTGTGACTACACTCACATGTGTAACTATTAGTAAAGCAATCAGAATTCCTGATGAAATAAAGAAAAAGCAACAGAAGCCTCTCAGATTTCACAGGGAGAAAAATTCAGATGATTTTAATGTGATAATTATATTTTGCTACTATTGCTGAAGAATGAACAGKGGTGGGGGGGGGAAGCACAGGAAAAGGTCAATTGGAAGAAAAGATATATGCCCCAAGTATGGTCCCAATGAACAATTTCTTCCTTGTACAGCAATTAGAGCAATGGTTTTCTATTCAGCTTATTCACTCTAACTTATCACTCAAGAAAAGGGAAATAAATCAGGCTCTTGCCTGACCTTTAAAAAATGCTGGTTCCCAGTGAATCATCCTGCCTCTGACACCATTTGATTGTTTCCTGAAGTCTTTTTCTACACATCCAGCAGCCGGCAATAACAGAGCTGTGAGCCTTTGGTTTTCATGAAGCAGACTTATTCCCTTGCTTTTAAGGTAAATAAAGTATAGCTATTGGAAGAAACTGGAAGAGAAATTTATCATTATATGCACTGTGCTCACAGAGAGAAAATCGATAACATGAATGAGTTCTACATGAGCCTATATCTGGAAACTCAATATGGCATCAAACCATTATATTTTTTTAATTATTGAGACCTTTTGTTTCTTTCTCTTCATAGGTATTTTTAAGCTGTTGTTATGGCTCCCGCAAAGTTAGAGGAAAAAATGTCCAGCCACCAGAAGAAATTCTCTGTATATTTATAGCTTGAGCTGACTCATAGAGATCTGGAAATTTCTGAAGAAAGAGAACTTAAAAGAATGTTTCCACAGAGATCCAATAAATTAATGGAAACATCCTTCTCCTGTTCATTTATCCAGTTTGAACATTGAACACTAAACTGGTATTATGTCAACATGAAGGACAAAGAATCCTTTAGCTTTGTTGCACCAAATTGCACTATATGCCATTGGAAGAACAGACAGTGGGAAGAGAATAAGTTGGATTCTGCCCTCATCTTCCTTTTCACCTCTGGTCTATCCCATTTTTGGCCCAAATACCTAGAATTTATTGTCTTATCTGGAGTGGGGAAAGTAAGGAAAAGCATTTTTTCCCTGCATTATATAGTTTCTAATAGTTTTTAGCAGACACTGCTTGGGCTATGCAGTTTTTATATGACCTACATACCTGATCTGTGTCCAAAATTGTGATCTATCTTCCAACTTAGTTTAAAGAACCTTCTGATTCTTTACTGACTGTATATGTAATAGGAATGAAAATAGGAACTTGCGCAAGAGAAGCTTAAGGAAATGCAACACTTAAAAGAGCATCAAAGTGAAAAGCAAACCCTTCTCACTGCTCTTTGCGGCTGAACTCACTGGGAACGGATTCATCTAAACTGTCCATTTAGATCACCCGGGTCACTGACTCCAAGCCCCTGCAATTGGAGGTAGTGATATCCTATAACCAGCAAATAGCAGTCATTTTCGATGTATCCCCTGATAATTTCACTAAAAGGCTGTTCTTACCATTGTTATTTTTCTAATCTTTAGAAATGCTTTTCACATTTCCAGATTAAATTTATTCATGTTCAGTTCATACCCACTTATTCTCATATCATTGTTTTCCTTTCGTTTAAATGGCTCTTCTTCTTCCTTGCTCTTTATTCTCTAGGTGTATTTATAGGAAGTAGTAATGTTCCCTCTCTGTCTCCATTTTGCTAGGCTGTGTAAGGCAAGTTTACTCCTAATGCCTCTTGGGCAATAGGCTCACTATTCTGGTTTTCATCTAGTAACTGTTTTTTGTACCTGTTTCAGGTTGATTTAATCTTTCTTGAATATGACTGTCCACAACTGTCAGTGTTTTAGAACATTGTTACTGAGATGACTGGAAACTTTCCCATATCTAGTATGTGTTTAATTGTGGGAAATTAATATCTATTTTATTCTTTTGTCAACATTGTGTCCTGTAGTTTAAATAGCTCTCTTTTTTGACTGGTGTTTATCCTTCTGTTTATTCCTAGGTAGCAATCATCTGATTCCTTAGCTTTTGTTCTGCAAGGCTGAACAGCCTACACTCTTTTACTCTTCTTTCACAACTGGATATCCTTTTTCTTGATGATTTCATGATGATTTTTTTTTCTTTTCCTTTGCTCTGGTCTGAATTCATTTTTCTCGCAGGTGATGAAACTCACTCACAGTATTTTAAACAACATCCTCCTCAACTTTGCTACTGACATTCTCGTATGTCTCCTGATATATCCAAAGAGAATACTTGGCTTTTTATTGACTCGATTGTAGAGGTGGCTCACTGTCACTTTGGGACTGAGAGATACAGCCAGATCATTTTCCTCCCCATTCAGTTCTGACTAATGAGGCCCCAGTGCATGGCAGAAATTCTTGCTATTTATCTCTGGGTGCACGATGTTGAATTTAAATAGTAGCTTATTTCACCCCTTTCCTAATACCCTGAATCTTCTGACATCTAATTCTTCATGTGCAATATTTCAAAGAAGGGTTCTGCAGTTGGTATTTCTTGTGTTTGTCATCAGTGAATTTCATCACTTCCTCCTTTTCTGTTCCATGATCAGGATGATTCACAAAAATATTAAATTAGATTGATTGAAGATTAAACTAGATTAAATAAGACTAGTTTTTGAGAACATCTACTAGTGACTGCTCTACAGCCCAGCACTTGTGTTCTAACACTACACTTTTTTGTCTGTCTTCATTCACCTTCTCTTTAATAATTTCATGTTTTTTTTCCTGATCTACATTTTTTGGGGAAAATTAGTAATTTCTCACACAGTATCGTATCTCAAATCACTTACTGAAGTCTAGCTAGATAAGAGCAGCTGTATTTCCCCTGTACAGAAAGAAAAAGTTATCACAGAAAGAAATCAGATTAGCCTGGCACTATCTTCCTTTAATAAACCCATGAAGTATTTATTCCTCAATCTCTTCAATGTTTATTTCTCTCTGAATTCCTAACATACTTTATACAGGCCCATACATTTCTTGCTTCCCAGTGCACTCCTCTCCTCTTTCTACATAAAGGCATTGCATTTTCTTCTTTCCAGTTTTAATGTGCCATTGCCAGCTGAATGGCAGGTTAAAAGTCCTTCCTTCCTGCATGAAAATTTCTCTCTGGGTTCTGAGCTGGAGACAATCTATTCCCCTTGACTTGAGAGCATTGAGCTATTTTGAGTTTAGCTTCCTCTCAAGTTCAATTTCTATTTCCAAGCTTTCATTCCCATTGCCTATTCTGTCTTTGCCTTCATGTATATCATCGGTCTTACTTAAAATTTTGTTTATCCAGAGTCCTCTTCCCCTTAGCATTTCATATGCAAATTTCCTGAGATTATAGCCATCCTTTTTTCCATTTAGCCAGTTTTCTTCACTTACACCCTGACAACAGTTTTTAAGAGTGAACTTTCCTTTAGAGTGCAATATTTTAAAACATGTACCAAATCCTACTTAAAACCTCTCAAGGGAAGACTGGCTTCTGAAACGTTCCTGTTTGCCTGGATTTCCCTGGGTTATATCTTTACAAGAAGAACAGAAGATACCGCCTCTTCTCACTCAAACACAGTCTTAGCAGTGCTAACTCAAAAGGCTTATGCCATAACAAAGAATAATCCCAGGAAATCAATGCTAGTGGCATTTTTCCCAGCTTCAGAAAAAGACTTGTGTTCTCATGATATGCAAATAATAGAAGTTTTGATTCACTGCCATGACAAGAAAATAAATCATAGATGAATAAAAGTAACTGGTTCTGGTTTATCAAAACTTTTGTATTGTTACTGTTGTTCTTTTTTTTACTCCAGTAATATTTAAATGCCACCTGGGAAAATGGTCATTTTGTGCTTCAGACTGTACACWATGAATGACAATGCCTGTCCCAAAGAGGCAGATCCTGTGCCGTAGTAAGGTACCTCCAGTAACTTCAGCAGAATTTGAAAATTCCTCCATGCCTTCTGGGGTCTGAATACCAAACACAACCAAGGATACCTGGGCTGGGCAAGCACTCTTCCATGCAGGAGTTTTTTGAAGGAGGAAAGATGTAAAAAAAATAGAAGAAGAGACAGATATATGCATGAGTGCAGGAGAAAAAGGAAGATAAACTTTCTGTACTTGTAATAGTGAGTTTCATTTTTCCACTGAACAGGCCTATGCATGAAAAAGAGGTGTATAAGGATTAATCAAATGTTAGGATTAGTCAGACCAAGCTGAAGTCAATAATTTCTGCTCTCTAATGATATACCCCAATGTCAGTGACAAGTGGTAAGTTTTGAGCAGTAGAGCTATTTGGAGTGGAGAAGAGTTTACATGTCAACCACTGATAATCTTATTTGTTCACATTACTTCTTATCTCAAAGCACTGAAATTCATTAAAATGCAGTTACTCTCTGGGTTGCTGATACAACTCAAGCTGAGGTAGATTGACACTCTATACTATTCAGCATAAGGGAAATGGAGGGCTCTTTTCAAAGATACGTCTTACTTTCGTTTTATAGCCCTATACTATCCCCTTTTCATTGCACTGAAGGAAGGACTAGCCCTGTGGTAAATACTCTATAGGAACCTGGCAGCTTGGATTCAGCTCTCCTTCTCCCAGCTTGGCCTATGGAGGTTTTGCAGTGATTCTTCTCCAGAATGACAAAATGTAAATTAAAATAATTATAGCTCTCCCCTAGCTTTCAAGGGGAGATATCTTAGTGCATGGGCTGGGATAAAATGAACAGCTTTTGTGAAGGATGAATGCAAACATGGATAGCAGATAAAATATTGGCAGATGAAAAGAGTCCAGTGGTACAATACTGAAAAGCGAAGTACTGAACAACATATTCCTGCCACCCACACACTAGTAAAGGAGAAGCACAAGGAAAAGAAAAAAAAATGAGTGTAAATATCTGCAACAAATTCCGCTGACACTCTGACACTTTAGCTAAAAGCCAAGGTAATTTGTTGGCAATAAACCATATATCCAAGGAACTTCAAGGAATTTCTTGCACTTGTACTAGTTAGGCGCTGGCTATCGTGGTAAATCATGGGTTAACCACATAATCAGATATCTTTGTTGCAGGATTTTCTAGCCAAATGTGTATGTTGCCTTTTAGCCCAGCTTTCTAGCATTTTCTTTGAGCAGCGACTGCTGCACTGTTGCACATCTAGGAAAGTGTTACCTAGGAAAACTCTGCAGCCAATGGAAGTTGGAAGAATGGTTCAAAGCTCTCAGGGCTCCACTGAATGTGGATCTATCCACAGATTTGTGCTTCTCATTCTCAGAGATACATTCTATTATAATCACCTGGAGTGGGCAAAGAACAGTAATTGTTTGACAAATCAGAGAAATTATGCCAGTTGTTTTCATTCCTGTTAAAGCTCTAYTTTATTTTATCCAGTGAATTATTTCAGAGATGACAGTCCTGTCCTTCATGTGGTTGTTGCCTGCAGCCAGGACCATTTAGTTCTAACAAATATACTATTTTATGCAACAAATACCTAAAGCTTATTACCCATTGCTGGCTGCATAAAATTACAGGCTGTCAGTGCATGTTAGATGAATCCATCTGGAGCAGCTAAAACACCACAAATGAAAGTGGGCTTTATATTCCAGCTAAACTATCTTTTAAGAGTAAAAGAATGGCGGGGGGGAGGTAGATTGCTGTCTTTCCCTTCATGCAAACCAGGAAAGGGACAAAGAGCTACAGGATAATGTAGTCAGCTTCCCTGCAGTTTCAGAATGATATTCCTCGGAGGGTTTTTCATTTGAGGTAGGTCTTCCCCCTCCAAAGGGTTGTGTCTCTTCTTGCAGGATACTGCCCTTGTCTTTTAGTAGGACAAAGAAACAGAAGCACTGAAAAATAACAACAAACCGTGTCTGGCTGGAAGCAAAAAGTAGTAATGTTTCTGGGTGAAACAAACAAACACCTTCTCATAAGGTTTGCAGGAAAATAGGACAAACTAAGAAAAATAAGCTTGCTTGGAAAGGAACCTCAGTCCATTGTCAGTATGTCTGAATCTAATGATTAATGAATACTAATATCCCTTAATACTCCTTTGGAAGCATATACAGACAATAAAATTGTCTTAAATTATATTTACACCCACCTCAAGTGCCTTTTACAGGAGGAAAGTAATGCAAAGGTGCTTTAAAGTGATTAACAGTTTAGTCCTGGGTGAATTTTTGTATTTACTCCTGGGAAGAGGAATGGGATGTTTGAATTAGGACTTCTAAGAATTTGAATTAAATTGTGAAGCCTATGATGTTCACTATGCAGTCAGCATAATTGTAAGACTGTGTAGGTGCAGGTGCATTAGCAAAACACTCAATTTTGTCTCATCTAGATATTTTAAGCTATGCTGCTTGTTTTTCTGTTTTCTGCAAATGGAGATGGAGGAATCACTTTTCGGCTCAGAGAGTCTTGGAGAGGGAGCAACTCTGAGGTCTAAAAATGTAGCTCTGATTCTTGTAAGTGGAGGTCATTTTTCTMTTCTATAATTCTTCTATTCTCCCTCTCCTCCTGCCTGCACTATCTCTTTTCTACTTCATAACTTCCTTTCTTATGCCGTGGACAAGGACAAAAAGCCATGCAAGGAGCCTAGAAAATCTAGTTGATAGTATGTATTCAAAATGTATAGCCCATACTAAATAAAGGCAGTAAAAAAGAGTAAAATTATGAAAGGCATGTGATTCCTCTGTACTGGATATGTGAAGATAGTAAATGTGCAAGTCATGCCAAAGTCATTTCAAGAGAGGAGCCTTGGGTTAATTCTAATATGGGTAACAAACAACAGATTAAGTGTGAGCCCAAGAGAAGAAAAGCATTTGCAGTCCCTTTGGCAGACAGGTAAAATAATTACTACTGAGAAAGCTTTTTAAAAGTATAAATATTTTAATCCCAGTGCATGCAATAAAGGAACTGTAGAGAYCACAAAAATCTTCCCTTCAAAATAAATGCTCCAGAGTTGGATTTTTTTTTACAGTTGAGCAATACTGTCTCCAACTGGGAGGCAATGTGGGGTGGCAGAAAGAGGATTATCTACTATCCAGGCAAATATATGAAAATAGGAAGGGGAGGAGTAGGAGGAGTGCATGGGTGCAAGTGACAGAGATTGTGCAAATAGCATTTATAGCTCTGAGGGACACCTTGGTGCAGTGATTAGTGATGAGATGAGAAATAAAGAGGCCTGAAGTAAATCCCTGGCCATGCCGCTGACCCCCAGTGTGCCACAGGTCTCACACGATGGCAGATCCTTTACCCAGCACAGCAATGGCTGTAGCAAGGTGGGAAGCTGGGAAAAGCTTCTGAAATTTCTGTGAAATTCAGAAAATGAGAACATACTCAAAGTGGCTTCTTTTTATTGACCAGGTCTGCCACAAACACTTAATGGATAGGAAAGCAAAAGAAAACTATGTTCCTTGAGTTGCAGGTGTTTGTGCTGCAGCCACTTGGATCACAGGAGCTGRTTCCCCACTTACCCCAGGAGGCTGRAGGAATGAATCACCTTCACAGGGAGCCATAAGCACTCCTTATTTCTTGGAGAAATGCCCTCAATTTCATGTCAGAATTTGTCACAGTTCTGAAGAATTACAGTCATAATGCTTTGCCATAATGCTTTATGGTGCCAGAGTKGAAGAAAAGGTACAGATGGCAGGCCTGACTGCATCTTACTGAACATCACAGCTACCCCAGCTTAGCTCGCTTAAGTCAGTAGAATTTTCCCCAGAAAGCAGTCAAATATTAGAGTGGAAAAATATATCTTGTGTATTTCCAGKGAAGATCTGGTGTCTAATCTGACAAGGTCATGACAAAGAATGATATCATTTTTATCTCACCTCATCCTTTAGGAATAAGCCCCTTTCAACAACCTAAAACATCAGCAAAACAGACTCTATTCATACCAGTTTTATTTATTTACAAAAGAAAACATGATATGGGACCAGCCTGAGGGAAAAGCAAGTCAGAAGAGAACAGGACTGGCCAAGAGCATTCTGCTCGCGGTAAGCAGGGGATACAACGGGGCACGCGATATAAGCTGTATTCAATACCCCATTTATTCATTTGTTCACAATATGTATTATTAACAGTGCTCCTTGGAAATCTCTCTCTTTTCCTCCTGAGACTGAAGAGGCCATGAGCTTTACATAGTAACCTAGGTAAGTGAGACCTATATCAAATGTCTGTAGCATGGCTTGCTCTAAGAAATCTATTCCACTGAATACAATACAAATACTGTTTAACTAAAGTAGCAGGCATTTAACTGGCTGACTTGTGTGCTCCCTTCTTACTCTTAATAGCCAATAAGGGCTCATAAACACTGGGGAAGAGGAAAAGAAGTGCAAGAAAATTGAAATTCTTAACCACATGGGTGTAAATTTAAAAAAAAAAAAGGTTAAAGTAGAGCAGCACAGCAGCCCTTTGCTGCAACCTACAGATACTATTTATGCCTCATTAAAAGAACTGTATACACATTGTATTGGCAAGAGGGCCTAAAATAGAGCTACTCCTTTTCATTTCAAGGCTATGACCCTGGAGAGTTCAAAAGCCACACTCAAGGTGATAAGGAGAAAACATAGGTTGCACCAACAGAGAACTAGAGACAAAGCTTTCAAGTACCACAGAGAATAGTAAAGATTTGTATGATTTCCTGAATAAATAATTCTCTAGGTTTCTTTTTCATCTTCATTACAAAAGACAAATTTCTGCCTCTCTACACCAACTCAGACCAACTCAGCAGCTAAATCCCAAACAGTTCTCCCTGTTAGGATGACTGATGCAAGTATTTTTTCATGAGTGGGTGCTGTAGGACTGCAGCTGTGGTGTTTCTAAAATTCACAGAGTTTCAGGTTCATTTCTGCCATGACATTATTAGTGTCATGCAAATCTAAGCTTGGTGTAAATTATGTCATAATCAAAGTCCTGCTCAATAATCCAGTGAAAATCAGTCTTCTGATTCATTTGGATTTTGGTTCAGGCGACAAGCTCACAATTTAGAAGACTCTTTGAAGATCCATGAATTCAAAGGTACCACAGACATAGAAAAGAAGTATTTACTACTATAGTGATCTGAAGAAATATGATCTTTGATATATTATTAGTAAAATCATGCTTCAACAGTTAAGAAATAAACACATTAGTTTTATCTCAATTAAAAAAGTTGATATTAGAAGCTGCTAAACAGAAACACATGAAATCTATCTTTAAAGTAGTTTTGTAACAGTTTCATAAAATCTAGAAGATTTATTCATTAAACAGAATAGAGCAAAATGTGTTTTTGCTGTGTATACAGTCTAATTCTGAGAAGAGAAGATGATAGATAGGACTCCTTTGACCACAAGCAAATGATTTAAAAGAAACAACTGTTTTGCATAAATATTATTATTGCTAAAGTCAGTTCTTATGCAGTCTCAGGTAACCTCGGCTCTGATACAGTCTTAGTTTATAGCTTTAGGTTTACAGTTTTCAGATAGCCTGCAAAAAAAGGCATAGCCCTGCTGGAGAGAGACAGAGAAAAGCAATAGGAATTGTCAGGAGTCTCGATAACTTACAAAGAAAGATCGAAAGAAAAGGTTGTCTAAGTAAGGGTATGATGAGGGCAGATATGGAAACAGTCTTCAAATATCAAAGAGGATGCTGCAAAACCAGTATTAGCCTCCATGTTCATGGGATTAAGACAAGAAATAGAGATTAAAATAAAGGAGATTCAGGTAAGACATTAAAAAAAACATTCTAATACTAGAGCTCATGAACCACTGAGGTGGATATAGAATCTCCATCATGAARAGTTTTTAAAAATAAGCAGGACAAACTTGAGTCAAAAATGAYGTAATTATAGTTAATGTCAGCAGAGCGGGATGATGACTACATGACCCCTCAAGATTTGTTCCAAATCTTTTCTCTATGATTTAAAATTCAACCTTTTCTATTTCAAGCAATAGGATCTCTCTGGTTAAAAAAATCTGTTCATTTTTCATTTTTCCTTTATTCATTTTGTTTGTCAAAAAAGAAAATAAAGAGTAATTTGCCTGTTGAAAGATTTATTATTTGCATATAGTTCCTTTGGGTCAAATTTAGAAAAAAATCCTGATTTGGAAAAAAAAAATGAGTATCGTCTCACTGTTCCAACTCATTTTTTATTATGTGAATCAATCTTTTTAAAGATCCCATTAAAAACACCCATCCAGTGTACAGAGCAATAAGCCAAAATAGTAATTCAAATAAGATKTCATACCCAAAACACAGTGCCAGAAAATTATCAAAAAGGCATTTTCCATTTTGAGGAGATTTTTTTTCAAGTGAAAGCTTGTATCAGTGTCTCTTTTTTATGGATAAAATTCATACTTACACAATAGGTATGGATTTCACCACTTAAATCTCAGTGTAAGAGGAATAGCTTTGGTCTTATCTTCAGCACAGAACCAAATTTCACCTAACATACCTAAATGAGAGGATCTTTTCATGCCTACTTCCTATTATTTATTTCTCCTGTACTGTAAAAAACTCAATGCTCAATGGACTGCTTAATGTAATATTCAGATTCTACATGCTTTTGACGTTTTTGTCATGAATGTAAGGCAAAAATTATAAGAGAGTTGAGATAGTATTTCTTATTGGAAGACTAGTCAGTTTTGAACGGGGAAGGTTCAATTTAAACCCAGAGGAACAGCCAATAATGCATTAGAAACAATAATATAACAGTAAGGTACTTGGGTACTTGACCAATCACATAATGTAAGAGTCAAAACAGTTATAATAAATGCACTGTGAACCACCTATGGGCTACTAATAGTTCATACAGATTAGATAACAGAAAGTTGCAAATTACGAACATGATACAAAAAATGTACATTAGTTCATGAATGATATATTATCTCTGGCACTATCAAAATTCATAACAAATAGTTTGGCAAGTACTACTYTTCATTTTCAGATATTGCATGGTCTCAAACAGACTGTGAACCTGTGCTGAAAATTTAACTACAGAACATTGCAGTGAACAAATGGCATTATTATGCTTCCAAGAATGGAAAAGAAAAGGGAAAGGAAGGAATGTGGGAAAAAAATAAGCAACAACAAACAACAGGATTTCTTAAGTGCAATCCAATAAAAGTAATTTTGTAGCAAAGACAAAGTAATGACCACGTTTCTGAGATTTATAATACATTGCAGGAGCTGGGCCCAAGGGCAGTGCATACTGGCAGTGTGTATGTTTTTTCAATACACATAAAATATTACGAAGCTTGATCTGACATAGTCTGCAGACAGTCTGCATGTTATGTTGTCACAATGAGTCTAATTTCAAGAACAGCTCAGAGCCAGAAGTAAATAAATAAAATAAGGAAATAAATAAAACAACTAGCTTTGCACAAAAAGGAGAGAAAAGCCAGTGTGGCTACCTACAAGGCCAGATGTATTTCTTCATTATCTTCTCCATTTTTTGAAGATCATCCCACCTGACAAAACTTAAGTGCTGAAAACCATCAGAATCAGGAAATAAACATGATAGGGAGAGATTAAAATGTCTGTGATCATCACCAACCATGGGAAAGAAAAACTGAAATGTGGTACTTTTCTGCAATGGGCATCAGGGTAGGGGCTAACAGGTGCTGACAATTTGGGAGGGAAGGCTCTTGAGCTACATGATAGGGGACAAGGTATGGTTACTAACGTTGATACTCTGCAGAACATCCTGAAATGAGCTTCTACAGCTATCCCAAGTCATCCACAGTCTAAAACCAACCTATTTATCACACAGACTAATGAACAACAGTTCCGATATAGATACTGTGCTTCTGTGAGTTGCAGTAGAAATGCACATTGCTTCTTAATTCACCCTTTATTGGCGATGCAACTATGACGAGGAATAAAGAAACTACTTTAAAGAGACCGAAAGCAGTTCAGTCTTCCATGCATTTTAAACCTTCTGAATGTCTGTAAGAGGGACTCTCAGTGATTTTCTGGGTCCTGTTGACCCAGAAAGAAGAAGGGCTCATCACCTGGTCATCACCTTGAAAAACTCCTGGTACATCACTTTTCCCCCGAGATTACTAGGCAAAGGAATGAGATGGCTGATCACCTATTTAAAAGGATTCTAGTTCTTGCAAGAGGAATATCCTTCCTTTCTAAACTATGCCAGAATCATATTGGAAGGAAAGAAGCAGAGCTGCCTAATTTGGGCATCTTCTAAAATGTTGGTAATTGAGAAAAAAAATAGAAATTAGATTTAGATTATTCTACATTCTTTGTGGCCTAGCCTCCAAGCCAATTGGAAATTTATAAGAGGGGTAAGATCGGGCCAGGAAGTATAGCTCACACCTCAGATAAACATCTAAAGCCTGAATTCTGAGGTCTTCTGTCTTTACCCACTTTATTTTAAACAATCATCTTGGGACATATGATACTTTTAGGACTTTTAGACTGGAGTTGGTAATAAGCAAAGATATGAAATATTTGATATTGGATTCAACTTACAAAGAACAGTGGATGACAATCTAATTAATACCAATTAACACTATTTTATGTAAAACAGCTGATTTACAAAATTGAATAATAAGAATAAAAATGATTACGTACTATCCTTACATAAGGCATCTGATCTAGTATCATGCAACATTTTGGTTAAGAAACTAGGCTGATAGTAGAAACATCAACATGCATCTAAAGAATACTGGCAGTTCCCAAAATGTAACTTTAAACCAGGAATTATCATCACATGAGTTAATTTCACTGCAAAATTCTGCAGGAAACCATTTTTTGACTTACACTATATAYCAGTTTTACTCGTGACCTGGAAAACAACAATCATTAAGTGAGAATGTTTGGAGATTATACAAACACGAATTACTGAAAAATAATGAAGAGGATACAGTGCATTTCACTATGCAAATCCCCAATAAACTGGCACAGGTAGGCATATATTTAGGAGCACAGTTTTCTTCACGGATTGGATGGTTGCATTATCCCCTGAAGAGTAAACTTAAGAGAACGTAGAGGATACACCACATAATTCAGTAAGAGCGTCACAGAAAAAAAGCCCCTTAGGAATATTAGAAAATACAATAGAATCAAAGAGTAATAATATCCTTGTATTTGATGCAGGTAAGACTGATTTAAGAACATTGATGTTCCAGTGTCCGTATTAAAAAAAAAAAAAAAAATCACTAGCAAAAAGCAGGCAGGTTTTCACAGAGGAACAACGAGCATGACTGAAGACCAGGAATCCTTGGCATAGCCAGAGACCCAGAAGTCAATTTATTTTGCTCATTAAAGAAAATATATAGGATGATTTGATCATAGCCACTTTGCAACTAACTAACAAGTAGAAATATTATATGCATTATTCTATCTCTTCAGTAAGATTGTAAGTAGATTTAATGGTTGAATACTGAAGTTAAATATAGTCCAATTTAAAAATTAATGCATAGTTTTTGCCATGAGGATATTTAACCTTTGCAATCATTTAATAAAAACTAAGGTAGATTCTGTACCAAGGGAAACATTTAAATCATTTTTTTTCTGGGGGAGTACTTTGTTTGGGCTTGATCTTGTTGGAATTGTCTGCTCTAATTCAAAGAATTGTCTTAATGATTTTTTATATCTCTGCTGCAAAAGGCAAAGTACATGACCAAGATGATTCTTTCACATTTTATCATCTAAATTCTACTGGCAAGCAAGTCCAGCTGCCTCTCCACAGAAGGAGTGACATTCTGAAGTCTTTCATACTACCCTATTCTGGCCATTTTTAGCAGTATCTCAAGTGCCTTAACAAAACAAAACAAAACAAAACAGCAAAATCAATATTTCACTCCTGAATATATGCCTTCAGTTTTGCAGAATCCTTCTGAACTTTCAGATATCAGCCAATGTGGTTGAATCAGCTGTAGTAGGGTCTCCAAAAGTCGTGAATAAGTATCCAGACCCTACTATCCAGGCTAGCTGTCAAATAAAATCCTGACATATCATATTTTCTGGAGGAATTGAAATATATGGAGCTAAAGTGATTTAGAAGTTCCTGGGGTCAAATGCTTGAAGCACCTCCCCCAAAACTTACAGCAGACCTGACTTCCCCAGGGCTAAAGAGCTTGTTGAAGATGTTGTTCATGCTTAGGCTTTCAAACCTTTGGGTGAGTTTCACACATTTAGAGATTCCACAGGCGCTGAGAACATTCTTGTGGTCTATGGACAGGAAAGGAGTTTAGTTTTTTAATTCAGTTGTTCTCTGGAGAGATTGAACCTTTCTAAACCAAAATACAGACTTTACMTAAACTAAGCTTGGTTTGGAATCTGATCACAAAGGATTGCAAACAAACTAGAAATAAGAGAAAAAAGGCTAAAGCAAAAACACATGAATACAGGTGGATGAAAAACTTCTTCCAAAATTATCAAGGCTGCTACTAACCAAAGTGACAGAAACTAGATGACTGATCCAGTGGAGAATATGCAATTGACCTTAGCAACAACAAATCTTGACTTTCCTGCTGTTCAACTTAACCACTTTTTAGGGTAGTACTCTACTGGGAAAAAATATTAAGAGGCTACAAAGAGACACTGATTTCTCTCAGCTCCTTCAGTTTTTCTTGGGAAACACAAATGACAAAGGTGTTGAATGGACAAATGTGAAAGGAGCACACAGACTAATGCATAGAGCTACAACTGCTCCCCACATCAGGATACTTTTTTTCAGGTTTATTAGTGGCCAAGATGAAGGATGTAAGTTGAAATTCAGAAACTACCTACCTATCAAACATGCAGTTTTAGGACTTGGAAAAGAAAGACACAGCAGGCAGAAGAAAATTACCTGAGGGCTTTTTAAAGTCTAAATCTAAGGCAGTTTTAATGCAGCCTTCAAAGTGCTCTTCAAAAATTTCCCCCTGACCCAGCAAATATGAATAGGTAGAACGTTTATAGASAGCGAGTGCTGGCTGGGGATAAGACAAGCAATTGTTCCTCACCTTATATCTTGCCCTCCAAAACCTGTCATCTCATAGTACTAGAAGGCTCTGAGCTCCATTATGCCTAAATTGCTGTGTATTGCTACATCGTAGTCCTGCTTGAGGTGGTTTGTTATAGTTACACACCTGCCAGGCAAGTGTAAGGAAATAAATGATACATTTGATACAAGGCTATTTTGCTGAACTGGATAGTTTAAGGAATTGGTAATAAAGCTCTCTCTCGCTCTCTCACTCGCTCGCTCTCTCTCTCTTTTTTTTTTTTTTTTTTTTTTTTTTTTTTTTACCTCTAGCTCACCGGTGCAAGTCTAGGTCGATAGTGACCAGAAGTTATTACCACCTGGCAACAGATATGAACCTATGTGAAATTGATGGGCAGTTCTTAGCCCAGCTCCTAATGACTTGATCATAACATTACTGTTACTACCGACACAAATTGGCCCCAGTGAAGCCATATTAGCCCAGCACCCAAGGACAAGTGGACAAGTAAGGTGAAACACTCCCCCTGCTTTTTATTTGCYGAGAAGAAATCCACTCACATTTTTTATTTTAAAAACTTTCTTCATATAAGAGGCAGTTTTGTAAAGACTGAAACTTTTTGAAGGGAAATACAAAATTCAACACAAAAWTTGATCTTTCTACAGAAAGTGTCAAGCTAAATTATTTTTTTGTTTTATCTTAAAATGTTGTTATGGTTTGGATTTTTAGTTTAAAAAAATGGAAAAGGAATGACATGTTGCAGTGAGTGTTTAAGATGACAGTTAGGGTGGGATTCGTTTTACCTAACTTTAGACATCCATAGAGTAGGCGTCAACTGCAGAGCTAGTCACACCAGGATTCCTTTATAGTCAATGGAGAAAAATAGGCACATTTATAGTGTGATTCATCTGACCTATTTCAAATATCTACTTTAAGCAAGAATGAATAATGATCTTGAAATGACTGTTTCTCTCCACTGATTACCATGTGAGCTTACAGAGATTACCTCAGATGGAGATCTAGCTGAGACATCTACTGCTGGCCAGATGAATTCTCTCCCAGATGTATAATTCTTTCTACAAATACTATTTTCAGCTTTTTAACATTCAAAACCTGAACTAATATGACATTTTCAATTGAAATAAACTGAAAACTATTTTTGTTTCAGAATTTTCATTTGGAGAATGAACTTCTTTTTCAAGCTAGTTCAAATYTTTGAGTGGAAACCATTCTTGTTCCAACATTTTCAAACAATGTTTTGTAATGAAGATTTAAATACATATGGATGGCTGCTATGGGTCATATCAACAGACAATTACATATCTTGCMTTTAAAAGCAAATGCCTACAGAAAATTTGAATAATAGAGTATGCTTATGTTARTAATTCTCTAGAAAAGTATGACTCTCCCAAATTCCAGAATCTAGAGACATCATGAGTTAAAGGTTTTTAATAAGCCCTTTTATAACTTTTCTTCCACGAAATGTATCCGGTTGCCTTTTGGAACCAATTAAAGTGTCAGAAACCACAATGTCGGGTGASAAGGGGTTCATGGTCTAACAATATAGTGGGATGACTAGCTGCTAATGTTTGGCCTGAGCCCACCACTTTCTTATTTAATTTGGCCACTGGCCACAGCAAGAAGAGTTATGATTGCTCCTTCGCTGTTCAGCTTCTTCATGATTCATCTTACGGCAATACCCGGTTCAGTGTCCTTCAGCCATTTGTCTGAAAGTGTCACACTGGTATGAAACTGAAAATATAGAAAGGAACATTTTAGTAGCTATGAAAGATGAAAAGTCATCAGTCCTATGAATCCTGCATCTAGCACCTCATCAAATTACTTTCACTTTCTGCTACTGAGGTCAACAGAAGAACTCCAGGGAATTTCTGAGGGAATTCAGCCATTTTGCTTGCCTCTCAAAGGTGCAGTGGAAGAAAAGGAAAGGGAAAAGGGAGCTAGAACAGCATTGGGGAGAGGTATGGACAGAGAGGATGACAAGTCAGGGGAAGCATGCAGTGGACAGAGAGCACATGAAGAAAAGGATGATGTCAAGCATGGCTGAAAGGAAGCAGGAACATTTGTGAAGGCAGGAAGAATATCTGAAAGGAAGGCATATGTAAGAAAAGACAGGGAATGGGTAGCAAAAGTAAAGATGGTGTATAAATAAAGAGTAAGGTATTAGCATTTTGCTTAAAGATAAAAAAAATCCAAAATATGGATCAATATTTTGTCACAGTTCTGATCATTAAGTCTCTGTCAAGCCTACATCATACACAGTAAAGAACTGTGGCTCCTGCACTTTCCTCTATATTTAGCTTATTCCCATTCAGCTTCAGAGCTGTTTGCTGCCTTACTTCCTCTCTCTCAGCTGTTACTTCCATAGATCCATACCCTTTATGTTGCAGACCTTTCGCTGTGTTGGACTCAGTCCAATAGCCACACATCTGGGAATATAGCTCATTCTTTTCAGCAGAGCCAAGGACATTGATAAAAACAAATTTACATTGATTGCTTCTGTGCCTAATGCATGGACTTTCTCCACCCCTCTGCCTAACAAAGCTGTGAAGGAGCTTTTTGACTTGACAATAATCTTACAAACAAATTAGTTTGACTTTAACTCCATTACTCTGGCTAATCTCTCTTGAATTTCATAGCATTTACACAGGAAATGGCTCATTCATTATAAATAGTGTGTATACTTTGCTTTTGTAATTCAAGGAACGTGCTAGGTGTTAGGTGGTTTGTGGTGACATTTCTCTTAATCATGTGGGTAGTGCTGCAACATCTTTCTCCAACTGTAGTTTGCTTGGTGGATGCATGTTATTTATATTTAGAGCAAGAAACTCTCATGGGAGGTTTGTAGGTACAAGAGAAAGCATCTGCTGGAAAGGTTAGAAATAAAATTGAACAGTGCCTTTGTCTAGAATGGAATCCCAGATTGATAGTGGAGTCTTGTGAAACTGCCTTTTAGCATTCATCAGTTGCCTTCTTTCACTCCCTCTCCCCACMCTTTATTTCAGCTAGGAGAAGAAATGAAAATATTGGAAGCTGTGCGGTAGTTCAAAGTCAGGCTGGGAACACACAGGAGTTTTAGGCTTGACTTTTACACTGACTCACCCTGCCGCTTCATGCTAATACATACCCTTTCCGCTTCTGTGGAACAAGTCTCCTAGGGAATGTCAAATTAAGTGCACTTCTCATTCTGCACTCAAAACCAGATACTGCTACCATCACATTATTACCATACAAATCCACTCTAAAAGGCAGCCTCTGCCCGGAGTCCTATTATCTCATTGCCTTGGAAATGAGTTAAAGCTCCCTTGCTCACACACTCCAAACAGTTCAGCTATTGGCAAAACAGGTAGACTTCAGGCAGCCTCCTACCTAAGTGCTTAACTCACTGACCTTCAAGGGGCTATGTGGATAGACAGTTTGGGGGACCTGAGCCATAGCATCATTTTGAATTCTTCCACTCCTTCCCTTGCCCTGCAGATGCACTTGTCTCCCGGATCCACAGGAGGGTGATATTAATATTTAAGTACAACAGCCAACATTTACGATGTTGTAGCTTTTATGACTTGGCAATTACTTCCTTTTCTGAATGCAGAGGATAACAGYGAGATCTTTGGCACTAACTGCTTTTCTGTTCACTTCTGTCATTCCCAAGGCAGTGTCTCAACTGTTCATTGTCCACTCAGGAATTTAGCTGCACGTTGCACAGAAAGRATAAAGCACATGCTAAAGTTCAGCTTGGAAGGAAGCATTTTGCTTTAGTGATGAAATAATAGCAGATCAGATCCTTGAACTGAAAGTTGTGACAAGCAATGTGACAAGAAGGGACAATGGGACAAGAGGAAGGTCCTGGGACATAAACAGCCTTTCCCATGAATCTATTAATTTCTTGTGAAGTGCAGTTTGTGCTCTTTGGTGAGGAAAAAGGTAAAAGCTCGAAGAGCATTGTAGCAGCAGAGAGGACTAAGCAGAGATAGCATGATGATATAAGAAAGTTTGCTAATCATTCATTTCTGTTCTAAATTATCAAGAGAGAATATTTTCCAATCCTACATGTTTCCTAAAATAAGCCATAAATAAAGTTTTATCATTCCAGTACAAAATCATATAACTTATGAAAACACTTAGATGTCTGTGCTGTTAAAGATTGTTCATACTTATGTCATTTGCCACACAGATCTGCTGAGCAGGAGAGAACTATACTGCAAAATGTCTTTCTTCAGTTTAAAAAACAAAGCTAAAAGAATATGGGAGCATCAAGAGCACAGTATCTGAGGTAGCTTACCTGCAGGCAATTTTATTGCTTAAGCAATTCAGAAGGTCTGATGTTCTGTGTGCCTAAATTCCTAGTAAGGCATGCTTTTCCTTTTTTTAAGGTTTGCACATCTCATCACGACATCTGAGCTTCCTCCATCCTTTTTCCCTATATCTCTACCCTTACCTCCATCTTGCTCTTCTCCCCTTCCCCATGTCGTATTTGATAAAAAGATTAGCTCCAGAAAAGTAGACAAACGTAAGGGTTTCTGACGGGCTTTAGCTGCATTCCTTGCTAAAATACTACCTATTTCCCTCAGGCTAAAACTGTGCCTGGAACTGCAAGCTCCGATTGGAAGTACTGTCAGTGCTCAGAAAAGTGCGGCCTCTAATTGATTTTCCGTAGGACTCTGTATAGTTACAGTGTTAGAGTAATCTCCTCATTCCTGACCAGGTCATTCTYCTCCAGCTATTTTAACCCCCACTTCTGTCCTGACTTGTAACTCTGCATACACTCACTTATTTCCTCAGGTTTCTGGCTGCAGGACCTGTAGTTTTACCAGTAATGGTCATATTAATGTCACAGTTCCTCAGAAAAGGAGAGATTTCAAAGTAGGCTTCAGCATGCATCTCTTTTCTGAATTTAAGAGCTACCTTATGTGAACTGTATGCCTACCGGATGTCACTGGCATACACTAGGCATTACCCCAGCTATAGGTGGTAGGTACCCTACTACTACCTTGAGGCCTTAATATTTCTGATATGTTACTAGGCACCAGTTCAAATCAGTAGCCTGGCAAGAATGCTCTTCCTACTCACTTTCATCTTATAGAAAATGTAATCTCATAAAAAGCCTTGCACATTCAAGACAGTGTTCTCCTTTCTGTAAAACTCAAGCTCATTATGACTGACTTTTAATCGCAAGTGACTGCAGGAAGCCTCGATAAACACCAAGCACAGCTCTACAGAAACAAGAAGTGTCTGCCCCTGTATTCACACAAATATACTGACCACATCTGAACACTCACAATTSAACATTCAGCATGGATAAACCTAAATAAAATACCATGTTCTGTGACCAATACCAAATTAACAGACCATTGAGTGTTTTTGCAAAAGAAAAGGGAGGAGGGAAAAGAAAGAGAAAGTTTACAGTTACTGCAAAATCTGTTAAGAGAGAAATTCCATTTCAAAATTTTATGACATCCTCCTTTCAAAGCTTCAATAAATAATAAAGAGATTCAATGTGAGTTAAGYTTAACATGTAAAGAGACGACACCACAAATGTCAACCAAAAACTACAGGAGGTTCGTGCTGAGAGCAGATCCCAGGGAACCTGACAGCACTCCTGATTTCTGAGCTGTAGCTTCCATTACTGTGCTGCTTCTGGACTATTTTCCATGATAYCTTTGTCTTAATCTGCCTGTATTGCCTCTGTTAAAATTCAGATAAACATGGAAATCTGGATTAAAGAGTAACTCCATATCTGTAGTGATCCTAACTGGGAAGCTATTGTACATCAAGGAGTTAATGATCCACATAACAGTCAGYCTGAGTAGGTGCAAGCCTGTGCTGTGCTGTGCTATGGTGTGCTATCCTGTACATGTACCGTTACCTTCAGTCATGTGCTGTGCTGCACACATTGCTTGGCTGCACAGTAAACTTAGCCARCTGATGGAAATGAAGGACTCTATAGGCAGCTGCCACTTGCCATCAGCACTTACACTATCTACATGTCCTTGTCTTTACATGAAAGTGCAGTAATGTCTTCTCATATGAATATCCTCTTTATTTGACAGATGAATAGAACTGTTTGATGAATAGAACTGTTTTCTTCCAAGAAAATCCTGTAAGAGTTCAGAAGACTGAAAAATAGTGTAATCTTTTCACAGACAGGATTTCCACAGCATGCAATGGAGGCTTGTTCAGATGCTGCACAAATCCTGGTTCCCAGCATCAGAAGGGACATCAGATTAAGTCAACACAAAGATAARTCAGTACAAGTTATAACACAGTGACCAGAAGAAGCCCCCAGAGAATTCAAATGCTGCCTGTTGATGCAGTATTTGCTAGATCATAACATATTGCTGGATCGTAACATATTGCTCATATTTGCTAGATCACAACAGCACGCATGTATTATCAGGTTTATACTACCCTTTTTTTGCTGGGCAGCTATATCTCCCAAGCGTTCCAGATGACAACAAGTATCTTTTTCTTCAGCAAGTTCAGAGGACAGCCTAAGCTGTTTTAGCTGGTATAACTAGCAGTAATTCATTTGCACGAAAATGCAAAGAGTAAATAAATGAGAAATCTTGTACTTCCCATCTCCACAGTCAGGCTTTGAAAGCCACTGGAGTGCTTCTTTCTCCTTATCAGCCAACATGGATTCTAGCCACTTCCCAGAATAATGACCATCATCCTCATTTCCAGGAAACCTATCACAGTTCCAAAGCTCCAATATCAGCATCCGGGGGAAAAAAAGCAAAAGAAAAGAAAAGAAAAGAAAATTTCCTATAAAATTAATTAGGAATTTTGGAATACAATCTTTAGCTGAGAATCAAATAAAGGGTCTAGTCATACATCACTGGGAAAATCCATTGATCTCTGTGAGCAGAAACAATTTCCCTCTCTCAGAATCAGAACTGCCTTACCACATGCCACATTGCCTATGATTAGCACCACTCACCTCTTCTGCAGCCATGGCAATAAGAAATATGTGTGTAGGATACTAAATGGCCCTGATGAGTTGTCTGATGGGACAGGATCTTATGAATGTTGCATTCAGCTAAATGTGTTTCATTTCTATAACTTCTTGTTTCCTCTCTTTTTTTCATCCATTTTCCACATGATTTTTTTCCTGAAGATATGCAGATTTGCTTGAATACATAATTATTCTATGCAAAAGATTCCATTGTGAGAAACACTCTGAAACAAAAGAAAATGGAAATGTTCRTTTTGTCTGAATTGCAATTTTGCTTTCAAAGGTCATTTATTAATTTACAAATCCATTATAACTGCACAGTTAATTTCACTCTTTCATATTCATACCAATCAAATATTACCCAGAGTGAAATAAAAATATTTCATTGTGATTTTTTATTAAAGACTCACCTCTCAACTCTTCCTGTTCCTGTTGTCTGTCTTCTGCTCAGCCCCATCAAAAATAGGAGCTGAGTGACTTCTAAGCCAAGACATTAGTTGGCTTTTTTTTTTGTCCATGTGACACTATGCCTTTGAACTGCCTCAGGTATTCACCACTACAAAATGATAGTATACATTCATGAGAAATTATACCTCAAATCAGCCAAAGTTCTGCAGTACAAAGAGTGGCAATGTACCATCAAGAGTGGCAGCCCTCTTCAGTGGACAGAGTGCTACAGTTTGAAGACATGAGTCGTGCCACTAACTCATGATGCTGTTTTAGGCAGGGTGCTAATCTGTCTCTCCATTTCCCCTTTTGTGAATTGAACTTACTATTCCTTCTTAAAATATTTTGTGATTTTACAATTCAAAGTGCTAAACATAGCAAAAAAATGTAATCCTAATAAGGATGATAGTATTTTCCTACTGCCATGAGTTTTACTTTTGCTGGCTATTTCAAACAAACAGGATGGTCTCCTGTTGAGGAAATATCAGTATAGACCTTAACGAAAGGTAGTATCAATAGACTGAGGGTAAGTAAAGTTGAAAAATAAGTAATAAGTTAAATTCTAGGAATGAATAAAATGAATATGTTTCTGAGCTTGAAAGATGATGCGTAGAGAAGTGTCCCAGTGGTCAATATTGGGATTAGTGGTTTTTAATGCATTATTAAGYCAGTAAAAGAAGAAGACAGAAAGTTATTGCAATCTGATAGTTATTTCAGCTAATAATAGCCTGTGGAGGATTGTGAAATTCTTCATCTGTGTTTAAAATCACTGGAGAGCTAATGGGAGATATTAAATTAATCTTGGATAAGTAGGAAATACTGTACATTGGCACAACAAAACAATCAAAGTCATTGATAGTCTCCAAACCCAGCAGCCATCTTCCTTAGTGGAGAAAGAACTGGAGGAACCAGCACAAGCAGTTCAGAGGCTAAATGAGGAGTACAGTTAAAATTATCTAGATTAGAGAGGGCATGAGGCACATGTCTACTCTAAGCTACAGAGTAAACAGGGTGTTTGGCATCTTAAACCAGGGAGAGAGAACAACCAAGAACATTCTTTTGATTTGCTTACACAGCTCATTCAATCATCTTAAAAAATTGATGGTTCAACTCTAAGAAATGTGTAACAGAGAAAGGGAGAGACCTCCCTGGATTCACAGATGATGAAGATTATTCATGCCAGAAGTGCATTGCTTGGAGTATTTGACTTAAAAGGAGCATTTAAATTTTTGAATGGTTCACTGAAGAATAAATTACTTTCTCCTTAATATGAGCAGCGAAAAGGCCAAGAGGAAGACAAATGAAGAAAACATTGAATATGAGCAACCCACAAAATTTGTAGTATAAGAAAGAAAGAGATGTGGAAATACCACTGAAGTTGAGGTAATTAATGTGATTTTTTTCAAATAGGAATCCAACAAATTGCTAGCTGATAACTATAGTTGTAGTTAGGTAGTAAAGATAATTGATTCCTACTTTTCATAATGCCAGCTAAACCAACCAATTTCCTACTCAGTGAATATTCAATGACAAAAAGGCATTTTTGGTACTTTCTGTGCATTCTCATTTTATTCCCTCCCATAGGCCTTACAGACTATATTCACCACAAGTCTGACCAAGTTGCTCTTAAAAAATCCTAGCGAAATGCTTCCCTGCTTCCCCTCTCTGTGTCTGTGGAAGTCTGGCATCTCTCAGCTAGGAATGGTTTCTAATATGCAATCTATGTATTTCTTTCCACAGCAGCTATCAATCATGTTCCATTCTGCTCTTCTGTATGAATGACTTGAAAAAATTACCTCCTTGTAGAGGGTTCAGTTCTTCTTCTTTGACACTGCTGGGGTATTATTCTATATTCCACTAGCTGCTCACTGAAATCAATGGCAGTGTTCACAGAAAGTTGTTCTTTAATGAAATAGGAGTGGCAAGAGTGAATATGAAGAAATTATCACAGCTTTTACCCTTCAGAGTACAAAAGTGGTACAAAAACACACTAAAATCTACTCACATCAGAAACACATAGAAGAATTTACTTTACTATTCCTTTTGCCTTAGGATGGCTGTGGTTATCCCATTTCTATACTTCAGTGGGAGATCTGTAAAATAAAACCGTTATTGGGCTCCATGATTCCTGCTTAGGAGATAATTTACTCCTAATAGAGAAACCAATAACACAACAGAGCTTAAACCTCAGTGTTTTTCTGAATGGAAGTGGCCTGCTGAGTCTTGGCCTTGTATTATGCATTTAACCATTTGATCAGTACAAAAATACAAAAAAATAAAATAAAAAAAAAATCAGATAAATGCTGGTAGAACAAGCTCCTTGAACCATTTAAAGAAAAGCAGCAATGACTTTCCCTATTATGCTTCACAATAGGAGTTTCATTTGTCTAATTTTGCTTTATTTAATTCCTCAAATCAGAAAGAGAGAGAAAAAAAGATAAATTACTTTTTTTTCTCAAGTTGAGTGAGCTTCTGAGAATATCAAGTCTGGTCTCTTTGCTTTCCTTAGGATTGCTCAGATGGCTCCTTTGAAATGGATGTGTCTAATTTTAGAAATAGAAAAGGAAGAAAAAAATACAGAATCTTAAGCAAGTTAACTTTTTTCATAGGCTTTGATGTGGTAAAATTCTATGGCAATATTTTTTTCTCTCTCCCTTTGCTTCATCCTCACTCTCTTTTTTTTCCCACAGAGATACACGTGCCTTAACTTAAAATTAATGATTAAAATCCCTGGTGAATGGAGAATGCTCTGTGGTTGGTTCAGTTGGAATGCTTTTAGCATGTAAAGGACACATTTGCTTTATTGGTTTTCTGCAGCCAGCCTCGGAAAAACATGTGTTAGGACTGCTGTAATATCATATGAAAATGGAGTCATGGGCCAACATGGGGCACGAATTTCAGGCCACTTAGGAGGCTGCCCATGGAAATATCATGATATATATGTTTTTTTCTTGTTATTAGAGTTAGGTGATTTTTTTCTTGTATTAGAGTTGGGTGATATTTTTCAGATGAATTGTGAAATTACTAAATACATGTTCATTTTATAAATACTGAAGATGTGTCCAAATGATTCTCCAGTTCACATTGACTTCAATGAATTGTCTGGACAAAGAAAAGTTTCCCAAAATCCAAATATATTAAGAGTCTCATTAAAATATCTTTTTTTTTTTTTGCCATTTTCCCAACAAATGGTATATTCCCTTTTGACAGATATGAAAATTTTGTTCAAGCTGAAATTGAGATAGATGGACAAGAAGATATATTGACAGATAGATAGATAAATAGATCTTTACAAGTAGGATGAGAAATAGGAATTTTTTCTCACTGAATAAGTATTTGTAGATGAAAACTAATCACTATAGTTCTACTGTTTAACTCAGCTTTCCTCTGTTTAATACGAAGTGGTATGCACAAAGAAAATAATGAAACACTTTAAAAGTAAAAAGCCACATAATTACAGTTAAAGAGCTGAAATCACTGCAGACAAAGGATACAGATTTCAAGTGAGATTGAGATGAATCTTTAACATCTTTGACCTTTTTGTTAGTTTGCTGTAGAATAGCTGGCACTGGTGCTTTGCAATTGTGTGTACAGTGTTTTAGATAATTTATTGTTCAGTTTGTAGAGTCTTTTGTAATAACTCTTCAGTCTTCAAAAGCAGAGCCTGTTTGTGTTGGATAGGTGAGAACCTTAGAGAAAAATATGAGATTATGTACATAACAGAAAAGTAAACCAGTTTCACATTTGTCTATCATCTATTATCTATCATGTCTGTCATTCAAAGAATAAGATCTTCACAAGATCTTCTAATGTCTTCTAAATTTTTAGATAATGAAATATATATCAGAATTATTAAAGCAAGAATAAAACAATAGTTGTGTTTTAAAAATTACTTAGATTATGTCCATTCTTATAATCTGGCCCACTGGGCAATTGGGGAGGTTCTACAAGGACCAGAAGGAGCTCAGGCAGTGTCTCATGCGCTGAGATGAGTTAGAGGAACAGAAGTTTATTCTGTTAAATGAAACAAAACTTGTTACCACTTAAAATTTCTCTATACTATCTTCAGTACTCTGGTAAATTAATGTTTTGAACTCCTCTTTGTTCAAGTAAAGGTACTTCAGGAACAGATTATCATTTTTCTCCATGGTGCTTTGAAAGATAAGATGCAATAGGTTTGGTGGAGGAGTCTGCTGGAACTTGCTGAGTCTTATAATCTCTGACTTTATGGTTGTAAAAGAGGCAGCTGAAGCCTGGGCTTAAGGCCAATTTCACTATCACTTCATCCTTGCCTTCCAGAACATCCTTTCTTTATATTCTTGTGTTCTTTCTTTCCTGGAGCTGGAGATGTTCTTTTGTCTATGTTCTTTTATAAGCGTGGTTGCACAGATCTGTTGTAAAGGTTTTTGAACCATAATGATGCATATTTTAAAGCAGCTTTTGACAAAGGTGTATCTCAGAATCATTTCTTTGCTATGCATTTGCCATATATTGTATTGAATGAATGATCCATTTAGAGTAAAGAAAAGAAAGATGTACTCTTCACTATTAATGACTGCAACATCGGACAGGGAGAACAAGTAAAGGCCCTGTTCTTAGTCTCTGATTTCAGTGGTAAAGACAAACACTTTGCTTTCTGCTACTTCCATCAGAAAATTCAGTAAGTGCTGTTTCTGTCTGATTGTCTCCCTATAGAAGATCAAYGTCCTAGAACAAAAATTTATACAGAACATCTAGTCATGCTGCTGGAGAGCAAGCTATTTTCAATAAACTGGAGCTGTGATGAGACTTGGGGAAATAGATAGGCATAATATTACAGAGAGGCCCCTTTACAAGAAAGACCAGAATTACATGTCCCTAGCTTTTTAACGTGCTTTTCAAGATAACTGCAGCTACAGTACAACTGCTGTTAAATAAAGTGTGTGTGGAATTTTCCATTTTTTCTGATTCCTCCATCAGAAATTGTGTTTCAAATGCTAGCTATGATTGTCCTAGGACTCCCTAGTATACTCCCTAGTATACAACAGTATACACCTATTGCAAATTGAATTTCCCCATCCCAACTCTCACATTTAAAAGGCACAGAAAATAACCTGAAGAAAGCTTCCCATTGTGGAAGGTGGTAGAAAATAGGCAATAGAGAGTGACTGTCACAGTAGGAGATATTAATGAACACAGAAGCTAGCACAAAAGAGCTTAGAGGCTGAGCTGAGACAATGCAATAGTGTTGTGAGGAACAGTCTGCTCTATATCCATCACTTAAACAAACCAAAGCTCTGGATGCAGCCAGCTTCTTTGTAAGAAGGAAAACAAGGGACAGAGTTCCCCAAGTTATCAGAACTCCTCAGTTTCTATTTTTATATTGAAGAACAGCCATTTTAAAAGTCTAGCCCTTCTGTTCTTACTAGTTAAAACCAATATGCTAGGACACTTCTGTAAAAAGGTATGGATTTGCCAAAATATTTTCTTCTTACACCAAATGTTATTCCCTCAGTGTTTTTCTACTAATAATGTATGTGTTTGAACATGGAACAGAATTATCAGGGAAACAGCTTTTGAAGAACAGATTTTATTGACACAACTCAGACTTTGGACAGTACACATTATTTGATGGCAGCTCATCATTTATTTGCATTCCTCTGGGTACTGATAGAGTTGCATCTCTCCTCCAATTAGAAAATGATTTCTACTATAATTTACACCAGTAAAATCCCCCAAAACTCACTGGAACTGCACCAGCAAAAGACCTTGGACTCGAGGGCTTTATTTTTATGAGATATCATATGAGATATAATGCCAAAAATACAGCTCTCAGAGTTTAAGAATAACAGCTCTGCAGTATTACACATCAGTACGTTGTTTCAGAGGTTATGGGCTGCTAGTCTGTAAGATACAATATTGGAAAGTGGAAATTAAAAAACAAAGACATTTTCATCCACAGTCATACAAGTGAGAAAAAAAAAA
>NW_028186432.1:779047-823067 GCF_003343005.1 Rhea americana
AAAAACAAAGAGAAACTAATGGAATAAAAGAACAAAGTTCAGTCTAATTTGTATTTAGTTGTAAACGAAAATCACTGTGGCAACACAACACAAGATGTTCCACAGATCTTCCTCAGACAGGAAAGGATCCACAGAATATTTTTTAAAGGCTAAATGGCCTTTTGATTAAAAAAAAAAAARTGAAACATATTGTTATGAATGCAATACATCGCGACAAATCGGCCACCTCTGTATTTTTGGGATTAAGTTCATGATTATCGCTGTTCAGAACAAAGATGTATAGCAGAGGTGGATGCAGGACAAGTATAAGGAGACAGAGGGGATATGTTCACGGAGCCAATCTCCAACCTATCTGAGACAAGGAAGTTCTACTTTAGAAACCAGGGGCCAGATTTGCAGCTGACATTAATCACTCTTGCTTCACTGATAGAAATGGAATTGCACTGATTTACTGATAGAGATCCTGCCTCATACACATGCACTTTTAGCCTCTCCTGCATTGTAGTATATTAATCAGACATTTCTTGCTTGTCAGAAAAGGTCAGTTCTGAAGCGTTTCAGTTTTTTAAAAAAATAGTGAAAATAAAATTGCCAAAGCATGTGAAATTTTATGACTTACGTAACTCAATGTTCCTTTATGTTTTAACATTTAGATTAATTCATTGTGACAAGGAGGTAAAACAAATGAATACAAGAGTTTGTCCTGATTTTCATTTCACAGATATTTACCTTAATTCAGGGCAGGAAAAAATAAAAACATCTTGAAAATTGCCTTGAAACACAGAAATTATCTATAATCACATGCCTCTCAGCTCAAAATTTATCTATTGTTCCCACACCACAAGCACGCTATCTCCCACTCCTTGCCACACAAGGTTATTAACCATAGATGAACTAATTGTATCAGCACCTCCCTTTTCCATCACTCCATTAATTGCTCTGTGTTCAGCACAAGGGTTAAGAAAGAAACTTTATCAGGGACTTGTCAAAGGAGTTTTCTGAGAACTGTTAATTTGCAGCATGCTATTTAGAGAAAAAGTCTGTTCATCAGAGGATAAGATCAGAAATCTGTGGGTTTGCAAAGTGGCAGGCACCCAGCTCTCCCTTGGCTGAAAACTGCAAAGGAATACTTTTATATCTACCTCCCACTTACAGGAGCTCTTGTCTGGGTTTGTCTGTGCAGCTCCTCATGGCAAGGCATTTTAGACCATTTGAACTTCATTGAAAGTTTCTGTCAAATATACACTTAAAATGAGAGATGATGAGCCAAGTACTTAGGCTTTCACTAGAACTGAGGAATGGGTACGTGTTGTCAAAGGTGACGAGGGGCTGTTCTGCGGGTTTCTCTCACTCTTTCCAGGCACAAGTATGTTCATAGTTTCTGGCAGGGAAGCCATGCCATCCCTTTAGTCATTCCTKTTGTTCTTCAATCATTTCCTAGATTTGCTACTTATCCTTTCAAGATGAGAGGACCAGAACTGAACAGTTTTTCACAATATCAGAGTACAAGGCATTTACACTTCTAACTTAATTTATAATGTAATAAATAAATAATAAGGTAGATTAATGGTGGTGCATGAGCCAACAATGATCAGCATGGCTGTGTTCATTGATCTGTGGTTGACCACAAAACCTTATTAATGCCCTGAAACGGATGGCCTCACCTGACCTCAGCAGCTCTGGGTGAGCCCAAAGGCTGCAATCTAATGATCTCCATGACTTACTCTCTCAAGCCTGCAGGTTACCTCTGATTAGTTTTGCCTTTGGTATTTAGTACAGCTCTGCTCTTGGCAAGYGTCTGGATAGGGCATTGTGACTGCTATACAAAACTAGGCACTTTTTAGGCACTCAAAAGCATAACACTTGTATTTGCTTTTGATTGCCGTTGTCATCTTGTCTAGTGAGATGAATATACTTTTACCCTGGGACAAAAGTCTGAGATTATCTCTGTTTCAAATGTAAACTGAGGACATGATTCTACTCTTACTAATACTATACCTCTGCACTTCTGGATCACTAAGGGTACAGATTATAGGCAGTTCAAGCAGCGGGAGATTTTCTCACTTTCGTTGGGCATTGCCAAATTAGTCTGGCTATGCAAGAAGATCTTTTCACTGCATGTGCCAACAGTATGCCGGTTCCTGTTTCAGATTGCCATTCAGTTTTCTAGCCATTCATGTTGTAAGCCACCCTGGTGCACTGTGGGAGTATTTTGGAAAGCTTCCCAGGAAGGAGAGAGGTAGGGGAGCAAACACAACCTTGTTTCCAAGGCCTGTCAGAATCTCAGGAAACCAGCCCCTAAAAGCAGTTGTGAGCAACTGAGAGTGCCACTTCTTCCACTATTTGCACCTCAAGCCCTGTCCTTTTCATTTCCACAAAGGACAATCCTTGTTGCAGAAGCAAAAATCTAGGCTTGCCCAAGTCCTACAAAAGGCAACACAGCTGCACCAAGATTATCTGCATAAGCAATGAGCTTTATTATTCACTATGAACCACACAGCTGGAAGTACTACTTTTGAAGATGGAGACCTTCAAAGGGTCTATGTCTCTCTCCTTTTTTCTTCTTTCTCAGTGCAACCAACAACAGCTTTCTTTTTTTATGACAGGAAGCAGCAGTTGCTGGAACTGATTTCCCTGCATTGTTGTGAGCCTAATATTTCTATTTTCACTTAACTCCTTGCAATGTGAGAATAAAAATTATGAAGGGTGTTAGTGGGAATTCTGATGAGATGGTACTTTGCAGTCACCCATATCTTGAGAAACATTCAGAACCAGCTAAACAGAGGATGAGGACAGTGTGACTTTGTGTTCTCCCTGTCTCAGGCTTGATCTGCACTGGCCCTGTCCTTTCTTACTGAAAATTATTCCTGATCTGAAGAGATGTGAGGGTGAAGTTGGCAGCCCACAGGAAAAACACTCCACAAAATAGTTATGTTTGTCTCCTTGCGTCATATTTTTTCCTTAGTAAGCTTGGCTAGAATCTCTGCTTCCTAAGCAGCAACGGACAGATCCAATCATTAAATAGAGGACAGATGAATAATACCTAATAATWAGCTCTGCGACACAGCAAGGGGCTTGAAAGTGGAAACCTCTACATCAGTGGAGCTGGAAAGGAAAACTTYGTTCATGAAAAAATGGTTTGGAATTTATGTTTGTCTGTGGGAGCAGCTGGGCTTGCTGGAAGCAAGGATGCAGCTACCTTATTAGTTAGACCTTCCATCTCCCCCCTTGTTTTAATTAAATGAAGACATTTGATACCAAAACCTTTTGACATCTCTCCCAGTCATCCGTAGATATGGGTAGGAAGCTCATCCTGTGCTTAGTAGTGCTGACAGTTACTCAGGGCTGGTTTTTGCTCTGGTCAGCAGCAATGTGTGTCATGAATTCAGGCAATCTTTTGTTTTGATAACTGTATTCACAGCCACAAGAAACTGCACACAAATCAGAGAGCGCTGTAATGAATTTGCTTTTTTTCTGCCCTAGCCTCCACTCTCAGAATCTACCAATATATTGGAGTAGATCAGCAAGGTATAAAATGCTAGAAGAAAAAGAACACAAACAAAATATACATTGATATAACACTTGTATGTATGTATACATGTATTTCATATAAACACAGATATAATACACAAAAAACATCTGTGTGTATGTAGAGAGGACTTCCGTTGGCCTTTACCTTCAAGTTCAATATACACTTTTACAAATCTTCGCAGTATTGATCCCAGAGTTCTTGCACTTCCAGTTCACTCCCATGCGGTATGTGCCATTTTTGTTCAGTAGTAAATCTGGGGAAGACTTGTGAGCCTGGTTGCTTTTTACTTCTACTTCCTAAATTAACTCCTAAGTCTTCAATGACGTATTTTTGCTTTTATTGTGCTTAGTTAGAGATTAGAATAGAATCAGAGTAATTGGCCTAATTGTCTCTAGAACACGGAACTGGCATGTGATAATATTGTTCTTTTGAGTTTTTAAATGTTTGTATGACATTCTAGCTCTGCCAGAGAGTGTCTAATAGGAAATAATGGACTCCATTGCTGTCTGTGTAACTCCTCTGAATTTAAATCAAGTAACCTCAAGGATAAATTAGGCTGTTAATTACAATTATTACCATGTCTTATCATTTTCTCTTCATAATATCATGGTGATTTTCAAACATAATCAATAGACACTAATCTGGAATCCTCGACCAGTACAACACAACTAATGGCAAGTACAAAAGGAATAGAAACTCCATTTGTACAGCAAAGCATCAGTCCAGCAAAGCACATAAATCTACACCAAATTTGAGGCACATGTTTATTGATTTCTTTGGGATTTTAATGATATGTCTTGGTACTTTTCTACTCAAGTTCTAATAAACTACATCAAYATTATCAGCACTGTAACAGAAAAAGAGGTACGGAAATATCCTATTACTCCCAATCTGTGAGAGCTTCTAGTTTCTACTCTAAACTAGGAAAAGCATAATCCTTGTAAGAAGGATTCCTTCCATGGTATATCTACTTGAATCAGAAACTAAATGGGAAAAATCTGATCTTACTGAACATTCAGTTTAGGTCTTTTTCAGATACGACATTTTCAAATAAGTACCTGGTACTTGTTTAATGTACAGCAAAGCACAGTAAGATAGGGTAARTGAAATGAGAACATACTAGTCTTATTCTAGGTAAATAATTGGGATCTCCACATATAAATTTCTATCCATATTATTGAAGTGACTCTTTATTTTATTCTAGGTGTATGAATGTGTAGAATCAGACATCACAAATGTAGGGTATTTATCCAGACGTAAATCTGAGCTTATCCTGCGAAAATTCTGTTCTTATCCATGTACCTATTGATATGATACTGGTATTAAATCATGCTAATTTACAAAGYACTAGTCATTCAAGTTCTGAAGTTGTGTGTCTTACTGTGTCACTGACATGGTTCATTACCTATTCTGGACCACAGCTTGGCAGAGGGTTGTACTTGTTTTTCACAAAACTGAATTCATTCACAGGCAACTGAGATTACTTTTGTAAAAGCTGGAAGCATTTTTCAGTTAGCAGAAAATGTCAGCATTTCATACAGATAATGAAATACTTGAGGAAATAGTCCATAGATAATCAGGTGGTCATCTAACTATGACATTGCATAGGCAGCCTAATAGAGCGGTGTGCAAGCATTTTTCAGGACAGTGCTTCCTGAACCACATTCCACAGGCCAATGGTTATATGTGAGATAATATTCAGTGAGTTTAATTGTTTGCCTGCTCTGCATATTAAGAGACAATCTTMTTCATTCTAGATGCATATTCTGGCAGTGGAGAGTTAGTGGTGAAAAGATCCAGAAGCCTAGGAGCTTCTAAAACAACTTGAACACTGTTTTTTTAGTGTTGGTAGGTTATCTACAAGTAACATCAAACCTGAGACTACTTCACTGTTGATTCGCACATTAAAAATGGGAATATGGGCTAAATGGATCAGGTGAAATATTCATGATTTGAAAGACAGTATTCCTTCCAGTTTCAAAACATTGCATTTTGGTTGGCCTTGTCTTTTTTTCTTTCTCTCTCTGCCTTCTCTTTTTAATCCTGCTCTCATCTCTCATCACTAGAGCTGTAACAGCTTTCAGTTCTGAAGAAATAACAATACCCACCCCCTGCATATCGACAACCTTCAGTCAACATCCAATCTAACATCTAATGATATTCATGGCCCTAACTTATGACTGTAGGGAAACTGAGATAGAATACCTTAAAAATTCTGATAGTTTTTAAGTGAAGAACCTTTTTTTTTACTAGCACTTTTTTTCTTCATTGGGAAAATAATTGCTGTATTTTATGAGCACTGATACATATAATTCCCATATTCTCAGAGGGGCACTCTATACTCTTCTTTCTCATAGTGCTAAGAGAAATGACTTAAAAAAAAAAAAAAAAAAAAAAAAAGTTGACTGTTCCATTGCACCTTATGAACCACAGACTTCTTGTTTTCAATCACGCTAGGAACAAACTTGAATAGCCTACTAGCTATGCATGAAGAATGCATGGAAAAAAAATGAAAACGTGGGTGAAGGCTTATGCACATAGAAATAACTTCTTTGTGCTTCAAATATGAGCATGCATATCACTCCTAATTTCTTATTCAGTGATTTATGCTGTCATTGCCATAATTAACATGAGAAGTACCAAATCAAACCTAAATCTTCTGCCTAACAGGATTCTGTGGAAACTACACAAGAAAATCTCCTTAAGCAAACATGTTATAGTTCTTCTATTGTGTCTCAGCTTGCTATATAATGGTTAAAGATAGACTTAAAGTTTAATATACTTTTCAAAAAGTGTTAGCATTAGAACACAGTTGTTACAGCTGTGGCTGCAATTCAAAGTATTGTTTACAAACCTGTATCATAACCATGTTTCACCATGTCCTGAAACAATGTGAAATTTAGCTGAGAAACATCTCCAAGGTGGCAAGGTCATTTTTTCAAAATCAACCAGTTTCAAGACTACCTGTTAATTTTCAAGAATTTCCTCCCACAATTAAATAGATGTTTTTCAGCATATCATTTTCCTTGCCTTYCTCCCCACTCTCCTCCCTCCCTCAGCACTCAAAGGGATAATTAAATAGTAAAAAAACCTGCCTGTGATTTTTGTGAGAACTTGTAGCTCATGGTCCTGTGTACTCAGCTGGAGAAATGGGGGAAAAGGAAATACTGCTCATCTCTCTCCCTGATCTTTCAGCAAAACACAGTTTTAGGATTTGGGAGGGTCTACCCAGGTGGTGAAGCTTCTCCAGGAATGTACACCTCCCGTTCATATACTTTTCAGGTGGGGATGGTTCTCCAATGGTTCCAAATCTCTTTGTTACCAGTGGCTAGTCTAGTAAATGTTCATTCAGATTTTCTGTATTACTTTGTTAGAGTCTCTTACCAAYAGGAAGAGCAATTGACTTTTGATCACACATTCAGAGATTACAGCTGTGACTAAGCTTCTACCTCTGTCACTCTTTCTTTATTATTCCTATGTCTCAACCACTCACATAGGGAGTGTGGTGGGGACGATCACCACATACAAGCTGAGGCTCAGGCCATTAGTGTTGAGCAGCTGATTTAAGCACCGTACTGCAAGATCTCAACATCTGGAGCAGAGACTGAAGGTCCAGGGCTTCAGAATTGCCCACGATTTCGATAGAGCCCCCATTAGCTTATTCATATGCACATTTCTCAACTTGCCATAAGGCTCACACACACAGCACAGCAGAAGAAAAACCGGCCTGGTTGTATCAGCATCTGAGGCTCGTTCGTACAGGCTGCCAGTGCAGAGTGACCAAACATAAGTTTCAGTAGGCATCCTGAAATTATTACAAGAGCAGAACAACTGGTGCTCTTAGGCATTCAAATCTACACTTAGGGAATTGCCAGGAGCCCTCTGCTGAAGCAGAGACACTCATTATAGCAGGGCCCAGCCACATTTGTCGCTGGCTAGGCTCCTTGGCAACCCTGAAGTGACAGCAGACAGCTGGGCTGTGTAATTGGCCCCAGGAGAACATCAATCCTCTGTGTTCAAACAGCTGGATGTGCAGTAAAGGCACCATACCCAGAATACAGAGAAAAAAGAGCAGAGTTTCATCTGCTGTGACACACCTGAGTCCTTCTAAGTCAAGAAGGCAACTTGTTGATCAAGAGAGAGACTACATGGTGACAGCTTCTCATTCCTTTAATTTTACCTATAATTTATGAAAAATGAGTGATTTCAAGACATTAAAGAACAGTATTGCTAATCTGAGAGAGGCATATTTGTTGCCACAGAGTGTTGTCTGACCTTTCAGGCCAAATAATAGTAATCTAACACACATCCGATACATAGTAATAGTAGTAATAGTAATACATATAATTCTAGTAATATATACAAAATAACACCTGTAGTTGTACATGCTAAGATAACCAAAATTTATGTTTCGGGGTAAACTCTGTTCACTAGAGAAGAACATTTCCTTGAGTATACAGAACTGTAAATCTATATCGGTTCATTACAGATAAAAGAGTCACTTTCTTCTGAAGTATCGCAGATGCACAGCAGTGAGAGAAAGTGTTGATCATAACAGATCATTGATATCTATCAGGGTATGAAAAAGGTTGGTCTGAATTGTGAAAGCTTGGGAGCCAACAGATTTGGCATTTCTACTGAGATGTATTGTGTTCTCACTTAGCCTTTCATTCTCTGTGGCTGTTAAAAAAAAAAGGAATTTTGCTTCCATGGCAACAGAAGCAGGCTTCTGATATCTTTTGACTCAGTTTCCCAGTCAATAAAATGGAAAGGCCTCTTTCACGGGAGTATAAACACACTAATGCTGGCCCAGCATGCTGAAATCCATGCATTCAATTCCAGAATGTTATTGAAACTGATTGATGCAGCTCATCACCGGCTGTAGGCCAGCACAAGCTAACAGCAATTAAATCCTTTCCATGGCAGGAAATTTTCCCTGGCAGCAAATAAACACAGTCATGCCTATAAGCAGACCTATCTTAAATACAACACATCTGTGATCACAAAGGCGTAGGTTTACAGGGTGAAGCAGAAGGAGCAGGGAGGTGGAAGGGACCATTGCGCTGGTTAGGGTTCAGCCCTGGTGAGCAGGGCTCATGTTCTCACTCTACAGCATGYGTTCTCATCCCATGTGACAGCAGACCTCTCTGCATTTCCTTCTCCGCTGGTAGATTGGTGCTGTATCCGCCCCTGAAACATCCAAGCAGTATCATGCATATCTGAGTGTGCATGAGAGAGAAATCTRTGTGTGGATTGTAAAGAGGCTTGAGGGAAGGCAAGCACTCAGATCACATTGTAATACCAACTCTCCATATGCGCTTTAGTTAATGATCATTTCTTCTTTTTGGGGATTATTTACATATTCCACTCGTTAGGGAAAAAAAGAAAAAAAAACACAAACTTTTTCAAAATTTAAACAAGCTTGAAATAAACAAAACATATTCAAAGATATTTGTTACAGGAGATTCATGTGAGGAAATGACTGTGTTGGTTCATCCTGTCTCCCTTTCCAAAACRCTTTTATTACTGCATTACTTTCCCTATTTTCCATATCTTCACTCTGACATAATGTAGTTTAAACTGTGGAATCCAGTTTATACCAGCCCTAGGGTCCCACCCAGTCATGTTTCATTACACCAGGTTTTATAAAGATCATACATATTTTTCACTCTTATCTTACCCAAACTATTTTCTCATGCTATTAACATTTTAATATACTCTGTAGCTTCTGCAAATTTCTTTCAACTTTCTATTGTCTGTATTTACATAGGACCTACAAATATGGCTGGCCTGTCACTGAAAATTCAGTGGTACAAGTACATAGCTAAGACCTTGTCCCAGAGCTGACACAATAAGAAAATCAGAAAATCTGACCTTCACTTATGCTGCCACGGATGGGCTCCCTAGTGATGGAGCTTTAGCAGTTCTCAACAGAAGGAATAGCTGAGTTTCCCCACTCCTACGTGACCCAGACCTTAGTTATAAAAATGTGTCATCTGCTGAAAGGTCATGCTCTGCCATAACATCCCTGAGGACCATTTTTTTTTCCATACAAGCTGTATCTACATTCACAAAAGGCATCTGTCTCAGGGAGCTATCCTGAGCAGTTAAGCATAGTACTGCAGAGTGGCTCACATCCAGCTTGCACAGCATATCTCCTTCTGGGGAAACATTAAAGCTACTTTTCCAATTAGGTTTCTAGAAGGGTAGTAGATATAACGATCAGTATAAAGACGAACCAATTTAATCATTTTTAAGTATGTAACTCAGTGCAGGAGGCTGAAATTTTACTCTAAAAAATTACGACAGAAAGTACATAAGTTAGCAAATTTTCAGGGGAATTCACAAGCCCAGGCTGGACAAAATTGATATTTTTCATCTCTGATTCCAGCATGCCTGGGCTAAAATTAGGACTGATTTTTCTTCACCCCAGAAATAACAAGACATATGTCATTAAAGTAAAAATTGAAAGCCTTGCTGGAGGAGACAGAGAACTCCACACTTGCATAAAAAAAATGTGTTTTATAATCATGGCATAAAACACCATCATGATTTCACAGGGAAAGATGGATCTCATTGAAACAAGGCTGATAATCAATTTACCCTATTGCAAAAGAGGAAAAAAGAACAGGAAGATACTGCAAATGAAACACACAACCACTTAGCACTGACTGTGCTGCTAAGGCTTTTTTCTGTGACGCTCAGTAYCTGTCAGCATCCTCTTTAAACATAAAACATGAGAAGAGAAATTCATTTTTAAATGCTCAAAGTACATTTTATTTTATCTTTCTATGGTGGTGCAAAGTTTACTGGCAATTACTCTATACCCATAGCTTCATGGATTCATGCCAAAGTCCGCCTCCACATGGGGAAGTATTTCAGCTTCTTTTACTGAAATCAGCACATTTTCTTTAAAGCTTCTGTGGCCTGTAATTGAGATATTTCCTTTTCTTATTTTGTTTTTGTTGTTTAAACTGACACAAAGGGCAGAAGTTCAGATTGCTCTGTGAAAAACTTCCAAATTTTTTCTCAGAAAGTTATGTAGTCATCACTTTTTTCAGTATGTATGGTATCATATTTCCCTCTATCTATTCATCCATCTATTCATATCATTCCCTTAGCTATCCCTTCATCCATCCCATACACATCTACTATCTATGCATGTGTCTGTTCACCTATTCATTCATATCATTAAATAGGTACCCATTATAAGAAATCAAAATGCCTTTTAATGCTAAAATTTTTACAAGTATTCTTCTCTCCACTACCACAGAATGCTATAAATTTTGGGGCAATTTGACTGAGGTCTACAGGGTAACATTTCCTGAGCTAAGAAATACAAACCCTGATGGAAACTCCACAGTACAAGAATGAGTCTCTTTCTTTCCATTGGGAAGCCTCATAAATGTTATACATCTTATTATTATTACTTTTACACGTGAGATGCCACAGGGCTATTAGAAAGCTGTTGACAGGAAAGGAGATGGAAACTAAGATATAGAACACACAGCTAAAAAGCACACAAAGTTATATTTTAAAGGCAACAAGCTAGGATTGAAGGGCATCCCATATTGCAAAGAAAATTGCCAATGATGGTTAACTGGCTAAAGTTAAACATATGTAGAAAGGATGGGCAAAATAAATCTACACAGCAAAGAGCTCTTTTAGGGGATGAGGATCACCAGACCAGTGCAGAGCTAAGAAACTCTCAAGGTGTTTGGAAGTGAAGGACCTCAAATGAAGACTTAGGAGTGAACACTCACAGACACAGTGTCTAAACATAAAAGCAGGTACAACTTGATGTTGCTCCAAAAACCCTTTTATGTGAAAATGGTGTAAAATCATTTCCTTTAAATTGAATCAGTCTTTTTTAATATCAAGAACAAACAACATAATTCCCAGAACTGTTCTTTATCAGTCTCTGTTGCCCAGTGTCTACCTAACAGTTTCTCCAACCCTCCACTGTCAATTTCCTTTGACAGATTTAAAGAAATTATATACATATATTCATGAAACTCAGTTTTCAATCAAATGTATGYGATGAGAGGAAAGAGATTTCAAATGCAAAATCAGGAGCAGTGCATATTTTTTGCAGAAACACTCTGCTATATGTGATTCTGCTTTCACTAACTGGTGCCAAACTGCTAGTTTTAGGAAGAGATTAAGTGGAAGTCTAACTGTTATAGGACAACATTGCTTTAGGACAACATTTCTATAACTGTAATAAATTGTTATCTTCATATGGTCACAGTGCCAGCTGAGACTAAGACCATTTGCAAGGAACTAACTGAAAATCTCTTGTTCTGCCTTCAGACTTTGCTGGTATTGCCAGAAACGTTTGCATTAGCCTTCCTTGTCAACTTAGATGAAAAGTCATATAGTCATTGTCACCATGTTATGGCCATACAACATTCGACCTGTCTAAGACTCTGCTGCCAAAGGAAAGGCAATACAATTTGATATTTTGCAGATAGAGGATCCGTAGGATCTGATGACTGAATGTTGCCTGGATTCTCTCTTTCTTTGCCTATTTATTACACACTGGGTTACTTGTTGGTGTATATGTCTTATCTCAGGTGGTTGCTACTACCAATTAGCCTTCTCTTGGCTGAGATCACTGACTTTAGAAATGGAACAATGCAATTCACTTAGCAAAGGAGAAATGAATTTGCTGAGAGTCATTCCTGATTACTGAGGATGCCCCAGTTGATTTGCAAGATATTTTATTTCAGGCCTTATAGATTGCTGAGTTTTTCAAATGTCAAAGACAAGTGAGGAATAAATCTGTTTTAATCTCTAAAGTATGCAGTTACTGGGGTTGTTACCCTTGCTACTGTTATGTACCCTTAGTAAGGTTGATGTGAGTACATATTTATTACTTATGCTAAATACACTCATTACAATCAGTATCTCTTACAATCAGAGATTTAATGACAGTTTTACAAATTTCTCCATGGCTGTGGAAGATCAGATCACCTCTTCCTTGACAAACAGTGCTCTGAAGACATGCCTGTGGATATTGCTGGTGCAATGCCATGAATAAGTCCTTTTCCATAGTCCATACTTCTCCATGCAGCAGACCTGTGGGACTCCTTCCCAAAAGATGTTGTAGTTGCAAGCACTATACATGAGCTCACAGGAAGATGTGAGAAGCACCTGGTAAAGAGATTCATTGGGAGTAAATTAAACCACAAAAATGGTCAATAAATGCTTGGAGAAGTATTTGAGTAGAAGCTGTTGTACTTGGTCATCCTCTTGTTACTCTTCCTAGGTGTCCAGTAGCGACTGCTGCTGAAGACAGAATACTAGGCTAAGCGGGCTCTGAAGCCAGCATAGATAATCTTAGTTTCTTTCTAGCTCCCACTATGCCCTGTCCAGTGCCCCAACCTGACTAATACGCTTACCTTGCCCCATAAAACCTACATGTTAGGGTCCTGCAACTTGTTCAGCATGGAAACTGTCAGCCTACTTCTGTTCRTGTATTTGGTTCTTCTGGTAAGCTGCAATATTTAATTCCAGCTGTTTCCAAGCACCATATTATCCATAAAAGGAGAGGTTTGAASGTCCATGAAGACAGTCCATATCAATGTTATCTCATGCTTTGGTCAGTGGAGGGATCTTTCTTTTTGTTTTCATTCCGTTTTCAATCATTCTTATTAAGGTGTTACTGTTTTGGGGTTTATTCATCCAAGTAGCACTTTGTCTTTGGGTTTGTTTTACTCTTGTTTTGGGGAATTCTCTAAGAATTTGTTGTTACTGCTTCACAATTGAACCCCAAACACCAGTATTTTCCCCACAGTTATGGCTTCTGATTTTTGGCTTGGCTCTGCCTCTAATAGATATGTTTTAAAAATTCCTGAAAAAAGTTACCTAATTATAATAGCAAATTAGTCTGTCATTAAAATACATTCTAATCTAATAAGTCTGAGCTCTTGTAACCGGTGTATCTCTGTTCACATGGCAAAAACACTACCAGGGTTGATATAGCTAAAAGTGAATATTCTAGGCAGACTTTGTGCAAGATAGAGGATGGTACTTTTACATATTAAGATTGAGGGCATTAACAAGTTACCAGAAGTTTAGCACTGATATAATCAAGTGCCCTCAGAAATAGGTATTGAGTGAACTCATAGAAGTGACTGGGCTAGCTAGATGCTACAGGGATATGGAGCCTGACACTTTTATTTATCTAAACAAACATTTTTACTATATGTGATCAATTATATACTAAACAAGTCCTTAACTTGAATAACAGGGCACTACAATGTCTCTGTCATAGTCTGGATAGTACAGCCATGACAATGGTGAACATTTGAGCTACCTAAGGAATCACATTGATATCAGTAGCTCCTCAAAACAAATAATTTTTCACTGACTAGTTTTCAGACTCATGACATCCTCTCAGCATGTAACTTAGCATGGAAGCATTCTCTGCCCTGAAAACACCACCTTTTTCTGTAGCCTGCTGGGTCCTTCAAGTTACTGAGCTGAAGCCAATGTAGCTAAAGCCAAGGAGCTAGAAGAGGGAAGACAGAAGAAAAGYTTTTGAAGACACTGGAGGAGGCTAGCTCTACCTCTGCAGTTAACTTACGGAGTCCCACTTTTTTCAGAGGATTTTAGGTCTAAAATTCCCTTGCAGCCATCTCGTGCATTGTGCCTGTCCTGAGGACTGAGTCTGTGGCTGTACAGTGCCTCCCTCATCATCTCCGCATCGGCCCTTCACACTCATCTTACTCACCCCTTCATCTCTGCCTCTTGTGATTTTCCCATGCACACACCAGTCTTGCTGCCTGCACAAAGGTAATAAGTTTTTATTTAAAAATGCTTGCTGCTGAGCTGTGTGTTCAGATGCAGAGACTTATTAATAGATGTTCTGAGTGAAGTGTGTGTTTCAGCACCAAGAGGTAGTACAGGGAGAATGGAAGTGTGCTGCTGGGATGCTGGGTGCAAAGGATTTGTGGTAGATGAGTTGTTAACTGGAAATTTGTATACACAATTCTTATTTCTGATGTATATAATTTATACATAAAATTTCACATTTAGTCACTGGAGATGGAGAGAGAAGGAAAAAAGCTATCCATGAGATAGGGTGAGAAAGAGGGGAAGAGAAAATTAAAATAATAAATTACAGATGTGGTTGAGCTTTGTAAAACATTGTATATTTAGGTTACTATTGGAAGGAAGAAATCATTGCCACAACCAATTGCAGGCATTAAGGATCGTGTCTACTTTAGTTTTTTATGAGAATTTCAAACAAGCAGCTGAAGTGCATGTTTGTTGTAACCAACTGACTGTGGTGTTTTATGGGCTGCCTGATAAGATTAAAGCTGTGAAGATCTAAGAGAGTTCATCTGAGTTATACCACCATCAGACTTTCCTATGAGTCTGTCATTAATATTATTGATTATTTGTATGGTGGTACCACATTTTAATATGAGCTCTGGAGATATCACTGATTGCACATGAGATAAACCCTGTTTCAAATAATTTACAATTTGAATATATACCTGGTAAAAAAGATGTGAAGAAATAAGCACAAAGAGATGAAGTGGTCTGATGTAATGATGTTTTTGATGTCTTTGAGAGAGACATGAATGGAACCCAGGATTTTAAATTTTTAGTGCAATGTCTTAGGTATAAGATAGCACAATATATTTTGGTGCAGCCCATTGCCTGCTCATGGTACTGTCACTCTTTTGAAAGTTTTCAGAAGCAATGATGACTTGAAAGACTACAGCAGAAAAAAAAGAATACCTTGTGTCTACCCATAAGAAGCTACAGAATTACATCCAGCTTGCACATTCAGAAACTATTTTTCTTGGTGCTGATATTTGCTCTTGCCCAGGAAGGTCTAGACTGAAGCAAGGACATTTACATGGTTTATGCAATGATGCAGATAAACAATAATGCTCTACAACAAAGGTAGCTGGTCAGCAACATGTGTTGAAAATAAGCCTTTGGAAATCAACAGGCTAAAATAATTTCTGCAAGAATTGTAAAGAAACCTAGGAGTTCTGTAGACAGTTTATGTTAATATCTAATACTTATTGGAAAAAAAGAATTTTAAATGGCTGGAGGGCTGCAAATACATTTTCTATATGTTCAGAGAGAGTAAGGAGATAAACTAGGGAACAGTAGACCAGTTAGGCTGACGTCACTGCTGGGTAAGATAATGGAACAATTAATTCAAGACTTTATCAATGAGGCATTAGAACGTAAAAATATAATTAATATCAGGCAACTTAGTTTTGTGGAAAGTAAGCTTTGTCAAAGAAACCTTTAATCTTTTTTGACAAGATTACAAGTGTGGTTGATAAAAGTAACTTTGTTGATACAGGGGATTTGTTGGATTTCTCCTAGGCATTTGATTTATGACCACAAGACATCTTGATTTAAAAAAATTGAATGAATAGAGCACACTTTAAGTGGATTAAAACTCTCTCACTAGCAGAGCTGAAAATGCAATGGTAAATAAGGATTATCAAAGAGCAGAATCTTTACAAGCAATGTCATTTCTAGGTGCAACACTATAGCTTTTGGTTGATTGTATCTTCCTGGAAAATTTATCCGTGATGCACARCCAAGAGAATGCCAAAATTCTGAGGACGCCCTTGAATTTCTCATATTCTCTGTATTACTGACAAACCATAGAAGGTGAGATTCAGTTCATTAAAAAAGAAAAAAAAGTGTTGTTTTAAGTACTCTAAAGAATATAAGACAGTTGCATGAAACTGGTAGATATGACATAAGACCTACAAGAAACTCAAATCTTCCAGAAGAGCAKCTGAGGGCCATGTGGGATGGCTTTGGGTAATCCTAACAACACTAGATACCTGTGTTTAGGCAAGYAAATCCCACCATGACCACCATGACTTGCCAACTGGAGGTTCATCTCCCCAACAACGGCTCCTACTTACAACTCCTGATAAAGCACTTATGGTTTAATGGAGAAGAGATTACCAACGCCTGTCGATGTCTGATCTTGATTTGGGCTCTTGAAATTTTTTATGTACTCTATATTAAGATTTCTATTTGCTGGCAAGCAGAATGCCCTATGTTTGCCAGTCCCTTTTTTTAATCACTCTTAGCTATACGAACTTTAAATTAAAATAAAATAAATTTAATTTTTTTAAATGTAGAGCTTAAGGAAATAGTTGTGTAATTGAGAGCATGGAGATATTAGGTCAGTAATAYGTCTTTTGGAAGAGGGTTATCCTAGCTTGGCTTTCAAGTGATTTATACTTTTTTCTGCCCAAAGTCTCTCCAGACAAGCCAGTTCTTAGCATGCCCTTTATCTGGGCATTAACGCTTAGGCAAGCCCCATCCTTGGGCTCTTCTACCTTTCCTTTGCCTAGTAATATCTATTTTGTTGGAGTGAGTGATGTCTAAAAACAGGTTTCTGGTAGTGGGAATACTGTGGTAGTGGTRTGGTGAAGACTGGATTACTCACAGATATAAGCTGCTCGAAGAGTACAATTAAAAAAAAAGAGTTATAATAAGACCAAACTCCCCTTSGTAATATCTATTTTGTTGGAGTGAGTGATGTCTAAAAACAGGTTTCTGGTAGTGGGAATACTGTGGTAGTGGTGTGGTGAAGACTGGATTACTCACAGATATAAGGTGCTCGAAGAGTACAATTAAAAAAAAAAGAGTTATAATAAGACCAAACTCAAAATAATACAGCTGAGAACAAAGAATGTGGGCTATAGCCAGAGGACTGAAGATTGTTTTGGAAAATCTTGGAACAGAAAAAGGGTGTAGGAGTCATCAGTAAGTCCCAATGTATAAACATTTTTATGCACAGCACAAAATAGTTGATGAATTCCTGGGATTTATATTGTAAAAGGGAAATATTGAATATGAAAACAATCTTGCCCCTGTGCTCAACACTTACAAGACTGAGTCCTCATTTCAAGAAAGGTGTGGAAATAATGTGGGAAAWTCAAAGATGAACCAAAAAATTGGGCTGCAAAACAAGTCTTCTTATGCAATTTCAAAAATTTAATCTATTCAATTTATCAAAGAGAAGACTGAGAGATTAACTGATCATTTTGTAGAGGTCCTTAGACAAGGAAAGATATGATAATGAGAAGATTTGCAGTCTTGCAGACAGATACAATGAAATCCAATTTGCTGGAAGTCAGACAAATTCAAGCTTGAAATAAAACACATTTTCTGAACACTAAGGGTAATTAAACACTGGAAGAATTTCCATGGAGGAGGTGATAGATTTTCTATTGCCTAAAATCATTCAGGCAAAATTGGTATTCTCTGTAAAGGACACACTCTGGTCTGGTTTCTGGGAAAAATACGCTGTGGCCCCTGAGGAAAAGTTTTCAGACTAACTGACCACAGTATTCCTTTCTGGCTACAGAGTAAATGAATCTATGAACAGAAGGAAATGTGCCCTAGTCCTCTGGTAGGGCCCATGCTATTGAAAAATTTATCCCATCCAAAAAATGAGAAATATTGGAACTACTGCAACAAAACCCTTCCTTGAAGGAATTCTGACTATTCTCTAAATACATTTTTTTTGAGATTGCCTCAGTAGATGTCAACATGTAATACTGTTATTCTTCTTGATAAGCAAAGCCTGGAAGAGGAGTAGAGGTAAGGTCATTTGAATAACAGTCTCAGGCAATGAAGAAAACACCTATGTCCCTGTACTGAACTGCATGCTCAGGCATCAGCTTTTACCTGTTACTAATTTTGTCTCTTTTTGTTCCTAGTACTGTCAACGTTGCTGTTCAGTAAATGCATTCTCTCTCTTGGACAACTTATCTTCCATAATTATCCTAATTCCCAGGCATTTCTGCTGTTTCCAGAATTACTGCAAAATTCAGAGGATCTTCATTCTTCAACAAGCTCAGAGAAAATGTACCTGGATTCTAGTGGTCATTTTGATGTGAAGATTACCTAAGTTGAAGGGCCACGGGTCCGAGGTGGGGGGGACATCAGCTATAAAAGAAAGAGTTCAGGAGGAAACCCTGTAGCAACAACTCTGAGAAGCAGTAGATAGGGCTGACTATGGAAAATGTGTTAGGAATTAATGATAGACATGCTGAAGACATGAAGATACAAAAGGACCARAGTTTCTATGTTGGACCAGCATTCTTATTACTTCTTTCATTCTTCCTAGTTGACTTATTCTTGCTTCTTTGCCAGTCAGAAGACAAGAGAGGTCCAAGCTACATGCCTGCATTGGTATTTGGATTTCTGATGCAGGTATTTCAAGTTCTTTCCAGTGGTAAGGACATTCCGTTATGATGATATTGTTTATGCTTTTATATCACAGCAATGACCATTGTGACCAAGAGCTAGATTTAAACCAGCAGTTTGGCACCAGTAACTGAAAGCAAAATCACATATAGCAATAGTATTTCTCCCATTCGAAAATTCAAATGTGTTTTCCCACTTGCTGTTAACCAATAACAATAGAACACAAGAAACCACTTTGTATATTGAAGCTGGTAAGAAGATGATGATCATTTATGGATGAGGCAAAAGAATAAATAAAAGCCCCCACTAAGATGATTCTGGACTGATATGAAACATCACCTTCACAGTGACTCCTTATACTAGGAGCTTAGTCTGTTCAAATTAGTTCTGCAATGAGAATATGGCCTTGAATAAATCAAAAACTGTATCAGGGTCAAAGGATGATTACATTGCCCTAAGGTGGTGTATCAATAAAAACTATCAGAATATTAAGATCTACTTGTACATGAAAGGTAACGAATAACGGTAATTACCAATAAAGTAGATTCAAATCTCAGCCATCTGGCCATCAATATGAAATAATATCAATAAAATAAGTTCCTGTTCACAAGAGTGGCCAGCCAGTAATAGTTATTTCTCAGTCCATGCCAGAAGTGGGGAGCTTGGTCAGAGTCCAAGTGGGCTGGAGAAACAAGCAAGCTCTGCTGAACTAAGTATGGATGTTGAAGAAGCCCTGGAAACATTTTTTATTTAGCAGCAATGTCTAGTAAACCACACCAAACTGTCCAGTGCCTCAGATTCAAGATGAGTTTATGTCTCACAATCAATTCTCCAGCAGTTAGATTATAATAATCCTTTCAGGGAACTGCATTACTTCAAGTGTTAACAGTATTTAAGTTAAACTTACAAGTTTTCAGGTTTTTTCTTTTTGATCCAAAAAGCTTTCAACCTTTCCCTTCAAGAAATCTTAACCACGAAGCAAAAGCAAGGTACTCCAGGGTACCATGTTGAAGAGGTTACAAGTGACTTCATGGGACTTGATCCCRTATGTGTACAGAAGTTAGAGCACTCTTGAATCCCATTGAAATGATTCAGAGCTCAGCACTTCCAAAGAAGCAACTCAGAGACATCACAGGCTATCATGCAAGGATCATGACATGCATGATTAGGGATATGCTGAGGTCTGCTGGTGATTCTGCAGCAAGGAAGAGTAACCAGGCCTCAACTGTTTCCATCAGGCATATAAAAAATACTGCAGTCAAAAATAGTGGGTACCTCTAAGTATGTTGTCTTACATCTTTTTCCTCTTATTTTTCTCAGATGTTAAAGGGGATAATGTTGTGAAACTTTTTAAATTTTGGAGAAGCCTTTGCAAACCTCAAATAAAAAATAGTATATAAGCAAAAAGGACAATTCTGTTGTTTATACAGATGTTTGTTATTTATACTGCTGGAGTAAGCTTGAGCAACTTTGCACGTAAGTCTGAGGCAGTTCAGAGCTTAATACAAGAGCAATATTCCAAAAACCTACTTCATAGACTCTGAGTCTCATTCTCCTGTCGTTGATATCACTGCCAGTGCAGCACAACCTGGCMGACCTGTCAAGAGTGGAAGTGTAAGTCAGAGTATAATTTTCTTCTCAAACATGTCAAAATATCAGCTCAGTATTCAAATATCCATAACCTCAATGATTTTATTCACTGTAATTGGAGGAAAAGACAGCAATACTGTCATGTGAAGTCTGACTTCTTAAAACCAGCTTCAGTCATGCTCACTAATCGAAACTTCCTCCTGAAGTGCCTCGCTGCATCTGGAAGACTACAGCTCTGCCAGGAGGAGTACAGCAGACAGCCCTTACAGCAATTCTGGGGTTAGTACCTTGCTTTTCTCATGTTTATTAACATGATACGATTTCTTAAAGCTTTCTAAGATGCAAACAGATTATTCTTATTATGTCGATTATATGTTTTCTAATGAAATCAAAGAGAGTGCAACTGCCAGAAAACACTTTCTTTATAAAGCCAGTATAGTAGTTTTGTTTTTAGAGTTTCTTTCTTCCTTTCTTTCTCTCTTTCTTGGACATTTTTTTCTTTTTGTAAATTCTCCATTTTGTGTTAGTGGTGACATCTACCTAGCTAGATGCAGAAATTATATTTGCTCATATTATTCCAGAGTTTTTAGTCCTTTCCAGTTGAGACTATCCATGCATACCAATATTTTTGCTTTCAGGAGCTAGTTTTGTAAATACTGATGCATCTGATTAAACCTGTTTTCTATGATAGTCTCATTGGCTTTAGTAGTATTATTTAAGGAATGTAATCCTATTCACGTGCTCAAGTCTTATGAAAAAACTTCCTGAGTTACTGGAGCTACAGTGCTCTCTACTCTTATGTGTTGCACAGGCAATAGGAAGAGATGAGGAGAGCATTGAGATGTCATATTCTACTCCTTCTCATTTACCCTACCTTTAGCATGAGGCAGCCACATAAAGGTGATTTGAAACGCTGCCCTGATGTTCAGCAGAGCTGTGGGTTGCATGCCAAACTGTCTTGGGGATAGTGGAAAGATGAGAAGACAAATCAAGAGTTTGGTTTTCTCTGCACATAGGACATATGCTTACACAGAGGGAAGGAAAAGAATATTCCACATCCTCCAAATGGCGCTAAACATTGTTTACTTCGCCCCCAGTGCAACCAGGAACCTCAAGTGAGAACTAATTGCTGTACAAAACATAATCATGGTGTATCTCTAAACCATGATAGCATTATTCCCTGCAGGAAGTGCTTCTGTCCCGTTACCACGAAGTGCAGGCCATCTACAAGGAGCCTTAGCTACAAGAGAGACCTATGTACACCTCCTTCAAAATGCCATTCTCCTATCAAATCAGTGTGAACTGAAGGCTTAGTTAAACTTGAGGTCTTTTGAAAATCTAATTCTAAACCCACAAACATTTCAAATTCTTCTGTTTGCACAGCTACTGCCTTTTCTTCTCATAATATCTAGTCACTCTTTTTACATGTTGGCTTCCAAATTGGTTAGATGAATGTTTGGCTCCCTCAGCATTTGGAACACAGTTTCACTTTTTCAGAAAAGTGAAGATATTTTTCGTTATTAAGAAATGCTTTGTAATTCTTCATTATCCAACTACTAGACAGTTTCTCTAACTTTCCCCATATTTTCTATCTTCTTTTGATTAATCCTGACATCTCCATTAAATAATATGGAATTATTCACTTACTTAATGAAATTGCTTCCATTTTGTCTTTTCTCTTTCTACATCTGTCTTAGTCGTACAACAAACTCTTCTGTCACAGAAGCATCAAAAGACCTTCAGCTAACAAAAAAAGAGTTGAAAGTTTAAAGAGTTAAGAGTGTCTGTGCAGGGCTCGAGACAAAGGCATTTATGAATTTATATTTGTTTTCTAGCAAAGCATTCAATCACTCTGTTCTTCTGTGTTGCTACTGATCCTTAATAACAGTAAATCCTCCCAGTTAAATTTTTTTCAAGAAAGAGAAGAGGATTTCCTGTTATTTTCTTCAGTAACAATGTACCTTTACAAGCTTGTGAAAGAATGCTGGTCTGCTATGAACAGAGCTGAGCTAAACTGAGGCAAAAACAATTCAGAAACTCAGAATCCTCAATATTTTTGTTCTTTTCCTCAAGATCATATTCTTTGGCAATCGAGCTGGGAAGAGTGACATGTCACTGCACATTTCTTTACCTTGGTGGGCTCCAAACATCATGGGGCAGTTCCTATTCACAAAAGCCTCCAACAGTTGTATGTTCAGCTAATTGTATCAGCTGGAAATATAACCCAAAGCTGGAAGGAACAGGGATACATAAAGATGATAGTTGGTGATGCTCTTTGGGACATTAATCACAGCAATTCATACTACTCTAGCCATATCCCCACTACCCTGTAGAGCTTTTTGGGGGGGTTGGTTTTCTTTCTTCTTTTTTCTTTTTTTCCTTTCTTTTTTTTTTTTTTTTTTTTTTAGTGGCCAGCTAGAAAAAAAGAAAACTTCACTTTCAATCAATCTGAAAACTACTCATTTTCTTTTTTTTCTTTTTTTTGTCAAAAAACAAAAACTCAAAACATTTAACTAAGTTGTGCCACCTTTGTATCTCCAATCCACTTAAAAATCAATTTATTTTAAAATAAAACAATTGCTAATTATAATTTATAATGATATAAGCTATTATATGCAGGTATATAATTATAAATATGCATTAAGCAATAATATTTTTACTGTCCTTTTAGTTATATATGTTATACATTTGTTGGTGATCCTAAGGATTCATATACTTTTCCCACTGTTGTGTTTTATGCCAGCAGGATCTGTGGCCAATGCTAAGCATTAGGGAAGGATCCCTTCTATGCAGACACCCGTGTTACAAATTCCCATGTTGACTTGCACATCCATAGTAAAGGAATACTATATTATTCTCTGAAGCCCCCCTGAGAATTGCACTGGGATGCTGGGAACTGCAAGAGTAGCCCAGAGTCCCCAGCTTATGAACTACTCAAAGGAGAGGATGCCTGATTGTTTGTGAGTAACCTTAAAGTTACCCTTAATACAAACCAGATTTAGGGAAAAAAAGAAAAAAAAATACAAACACGGACAAAGTTTATTGTTTCATTTTAAATCTCAAACTTTCTGTGGACTGCCACTCAGATTAAACTTCCTCCTTTATCGCTGAAAGTCCTTGGATGTATTTTATGCTGTTTTTATTATGGACTCTTTAGACAACCACCAGTCCAGACTCTTGCTGAAAGGGATGATGCAACTGCTGTCCACCTGATCCTACCTCCTCCTTTCACCCAGCCACATGGAAAATCACACCAAGTAGAGTATTCAGACAAAAGCCAAACCCACAAATTAAAAATAGAGACCACTTTTCATCTAGAACTGTTCCCTGTTCTGATCTCTGCACGATGCTGGCTGAGGCAGGAGAGAGAAGGTGACAGTGACCACGCCGAACTGGGTATGAGTATGGCATGGGGCTGAGGTTCAGCCTGCACCTTTTGAGTTTGTGCTAGATTAATATGGTTAAGTAACCACTGCTTTAGTTTCCATCTAACTACAGATTGACTTCATCTAGAATATTAATAAATTATTAGCCACTTGTGAGATTATTTTTATTTCCACCTGCTGGAAGGGATATATAAACCTGAAGGCGATGCTTTTCTCATACTCTGAATTCACAGAGGTATGGTATCCCTTTCACAAGGTGTTTGCATTTCATATACATTCACAATCAATATAAACATGCAACTGATAAACAGTTTTGAACCGTGTACAAGTCAGACTGTTAATGCTAAAATGAAAAATGCAATTTCAAATTTGAAAAGTCAAGGGATGTTTTTGCAAAATGTTGCAATAAAACAAGCTGGCATTTACAAGAGAAAACAATACATTTGTCAAAAGGACTAAGGGAAATGTTCTTGACTTTTCTTTCAAGCCCTCTTTAATTTTTTTATCAATGCCTGAATCTTGCCAGTTAGAGTTAAAAACATGCAGTTTTAATCTCTCCAGATGATTTTTGCAAAGTTTATCTTTATCAAAGAAAAATGAAAATATGTCCAGTCTTACTATCTACTTCCTCATCTTCCAGGCTGATAGCTCATCCCTTTGGTAAGAGGTGAGATACTAAATGCCCCAGACTGCTTCATATTGCTTTGTCCCAGATAATTGCTGTTACCTCAACTGTAGCTTTTGTCCAGCACTCTCCAACTCCTCTAGAGGTGCTTAATTAATGCTCACAGTAACTCTGTAATACTACTGTCATTTTAAAATGAAGTAAGCCAGGCCACAAAAGAAGTCAAGGAGCTGACTAAAAGGAAGAGTCGAACTCATGAGCTCCAGCTATTAACACTGGAAGAAGCCAACAGTCCATGTGAAAATCCTGGTACTCCTTAGGTTAATTACCTAKAAAAAGCTTTTCTAGTCACTTCTTTCTCTGATCATTCAAGTTTTCTCTTTGGCTGGTACACTGTATAACAAACCTCAAGGCACAAGTAGCAGTTTGGCCTATCACTGCAAAATGTACAGCAAGCTGTGGAAAACATTTTCTATTAATTTGTTCAGGTGATACTAAGCCACATGGTATATTTCACTTTACCAGGAAGTTGATAAGCAAACATTAAAGGGCTGCTTTTTATGGAAAGTCTGCTGCTCTCTGCATTGCTCTAAAGAAGCACCTGAATTACTCTGCCTCTCAAAGACTTAGGGCTGTTGGCAGACAGTAAGCTCTACTTAGGCCAGTTTCAGCCAAAGGAAACACAGTCTGGGAAGTTTAGGATCTTTTTCTCTGTACATATAACTTTTCTCTTCCAAAGACTTTCAATTTCTCATACTGTGAGTTTTTTAGGGGAAAACATATTTCAGAAAAATATCTAACAGGTAGTGGAAGCTACAGACATATAAATAAGGAAAAATTCTGTGAAAAAGTTAGATTAATATATGAATTGTGATTAGATAGATACATGTTCAAAATCAACATTTGGGCTGATAAGAGCCAGGTGCTTAGTCATCTGGAATGAGATGCATCTGCTCCAAGCTAGCACCTTGTTCTTCTTGCACAACCACAGATTTATACTTCTCTGCAATGAGTTTATACAAAGGCAGTAAGTATTGTCTAAGGGTTCATTACTGTTTCGATTCACTAGCTTTCCTCAGTCACCAAGGTTCACAGTAACTGTAAGCTCACAGGAGAAGCAAGGCCCACATGTAGTAAAAAATCATTCTCTGACATTCAGTTGATTGGAAAGGTAGGCCTGAATGAATGTTTGGCCATGAACACCCTGAACTTTACTGGAGTAAATTGGGCTCAGAACCCAGATTCAAATCATGTTGCTGAAGTAGAAAAAGCTTTGTATCTGCCTTCAGATATCATATCTGTCATTCATTGCACAGGATTCTTAAAGTGCTCTATCAACATTAACAAATAAAACCTACAGAATCTCTAGGTGCTAAATGTCATTACTGGCATTTCAAGGTAGGTATAGGAAATGATTCTGGGCTTTAGCTAGAGGAGAACCATGCAATTGTTTTTTTCTGTTGTTTTCTTCCTTTTGCAAGAGACAAAAGTGGGAAGTTCTGGGAACTGAAAATCAGCAGGGATGAACCTGAGTGCTGGTAACAGAATTCACTGTATATGCCCATTAGGAAAATAAGTTGTGAGGCATCAGAATTAGAAGAACACACTCTTCGTAAATCTTGGCAGACCAACTAAGAACAAGAAAAGGTAAGACTACTATGAATCTTAGGAAAGTCACTAGTCTGACTCCTTGCTATGATGCAGGACCAAGAGTTCTTTGTATCAAGTAGGAGAGAGAGGATACTCCCTGAAAGTGTGTATTTACATGCAGAAATTTATCTGGGTTACCCACTACTATAGTTACATTCCACTCACTCACAGCATTCAGATGCCACTCACACACTACCCATATGTTTATATTTTCATTCCTTTCATGAAGGTCTCCTGTAATTACTCAAGAACAAACGGAATGCACACAGCTGAGAAACTACACTTGAGAGATCATCCAGGATATAAAAGCACATAAAGAATAAACTACCTCAGTAAAAATGAATGGCAAAACCTAAAAATAGTTATTGCAAAAGTAATTAGATGAAACAAACAAGGCTCAAAAGAGAACAGCCCTAAATGAGCTGTAGCCATAATAGACCATGCAGAGTTGGAATTGCTGAAACGTGCCAAAGATTTGTGTGAGTAAAGATAGCAATAAGAGGATAAACCCATTGTGCTTCGTTAATAAATCAAGGGAAACACAATTCCCAGCCACATGAATAAAACTCTGTATTTGTGGGGGAAATAGTACCATATGAGAAATGTGCAGCCGAATATATTAAGCTGGGGAGAGACAATTCTGCAGACAAACAAATGGCAACTATCCAGTCAGTTCCCAATTAGAGATATTGACTTTGGCCAAATATACACCAGAAAATAGAAAGGAGTAAACAAATCAGCACAGTTCTAATGCATGACCATCCAGAGATTATCAGGGAATAGGTGGTGGCAGGAGGCTGCTCTGGTTTGGGATGTCTGTATATTAGATCTATAGCCATAGGCCCAGCTGACTGATGGTGAGGCCTCACATAAAGCAGATACATTATTCTTTGATTGTTATGAGGAGGTCTGACGGGGGAAATTTGGGCACTGTGAAGATTTCCTTCATCTGCAGATGATCAGTGTACATTTGAATACACTGTGTGTTCAGACAAATTGGAGTGAGAGCCCGGCATGACACAGCTGAGCTTACAGACTAACAGTCAGAAACAGTTTGAGTAGGGGAGATGGAGCTTCAGGGAACAGCAGTGGGATAGGGAACCAGGCATCAGCTAGAGGCTAAAATACATGATTTCTTTGTTTCCTGGGGAACAGTGTCCAGCTTGAAACTGAATTATTTCCTTACTATCACCCTCGTCAAAAGTTCATTGCCTCCAGGTTCTCTCATACAGGTCTCTGTAGGCACTTGAAACCCTGGCTAACTCAGTAGTGAAGTCCTGTAAAACTAGTAGTTAATCCTTCATGATGGACAGTGAGGCAAAAGTATTTTGCATTGTTCCTGGGTCTCCAGTAAGGACAACTCAATTCCACTACTGACTGCTATCCCCTCTGAAGGACCCAAGACTTCAATATTCCAAGGAGGAATAAAATCCTATGTTATAARAGTTTTTTTCAAACCATATTTATGATATTAAAGACATTAATTTTAAAAAAGGAGGTGGTAGGAATAATGTAACAACAATTGTGTTAGCAGAAGTGCCTAAAATACATAGTTATTTCACTTCTCTCAAATTCCTGGCTCCGCTTTTTCTAAAATGTTCTCTTCATAATGAGTATTTCTCTCTCTCTGATTTTCTTTCTTTCTATCCCCATTTTTAGCATATTTCTTCCCTTTAGAATCTCCAGCATGATATCCAGATATTTAATTATCATATCAACAATCTAAAGGAAAAAGTAAATAACTACAGCAGTGTAGCAAAAAACATCTCATTGCAGATATATTTTGATTAGTTTATTTAGTTACCTTTGGCCACCTGAATGCAACGCCTTGGTGACATTTTGCTACTCTTTCTTGTGTCTTTATGTCTGTCTCAGCTTTACTTTGTTTGTTCAAACTTCTTCTCCTTTTCTCACTTACATTGCAGTCTGACATTTTGTTTGACTTCTCCAGGAAATTCTGCATCAGGTATAATCTCTCTGCAAAGAGCAAATGACAGTGTGAAAGATGGCAACCATATCAAGATGATAAGAATTTTTAATTCAAATCCCCACTGGACTTATTCCTCATCCTTCCAAGTCAGCTCAGGTGTTTATTAAAGGAATCTTCCAACCCAAACGTTCCATTGAATCTTCATTCTTTGAAGTCAAAGATACACTTATGTGTAGGAAAAGATGTACCTAACACATCTAGCAATAAAAGTTAACTAAAATATTCTGTTAGATGAAAAGAGCTTCTAGATAAACAGAAGGATTTCTGAATCCATAATTTATGGGAAAGTACTGYTTTTTTCACCTAAAATACATAACACTCACAGTATTCAGTAGCCAAACTTACTTTTCAAAGCATAATGATATGTAAAATCAAAATACTCCATTCACTCTGTATAATGAAAAATGTAGACTTTTTAAACAGGGAAATATATTTCCTAATTAACTATAAAAGCTAATTCCAGACAACAATTCTGTAGGTAAAAATAGTGCCAATTTCAAAAATCCAAATATATAGTTGTTCTTTTCAGGAAAGCAGACTTTGGCCTGTTCTAACACATGTTTTGAGGAATCCCATGGGATATGATTCAAGAGAGTTGGTTGGTTTGCAAAGATCACCTCTTCTAAGTTCAATGATGGTCCATCCCAATAAGTAGGAAGTCAAGTATTAGTGGCAGAAGGTCTGCATGGATGAGCAAGGAACTCCTGACTAACTCAAACATAAAAAGGAAGCACACAGTGGGCAGTAGCAGGGTCAGGTGACCTGGGAAGAATATAGAGACAGTGTCTGAGCATGTAGGGATGGAGTTAGGAAAGCGAAAGCCCACACGGATTTGATCTGCTGAGGGAAGCAAAGCGCAATGCAAAGAGTTTCTAAAGGGATATCAGCAGCAAAAGGAAGATGAGGGGAAAGGGGGGCACTGATGAATGGGGCAGGGGACATAGTAACAAAGGACACAGAAAAAATAAAATATCCAATGCTTTCTTTACCGTTGTCTTTACTGGTAAGACCAGCTTTCAGCAGTCCCAGGTCCCTGAGACCAATGGGAAAGTCCACCTGGGAAAGTGACAGAGCAAATAATCCAGAAAGCCATTTCTAATCATTTGAAGGACAAGAAGGTAAGTAGTCAGCATGGCTTTACAAAGGGAAAAATGGTGCTTGACCAACCTGGTAGCCTTCTATGATGAGATGACTGGCTTAACAGATGCAGGAAGAGCAGTGAATGTTGTTTATCTCCACTTTAATATTGCTTTTCTTCCTCCTCTCTGATAATATCCTCATTGAAAAACTGATGATGTACAAACCAGACAAGCAGACAGCAAGGCAGATTGAAAACTGGACGAACTGCAAGATCAGAAGGTTGTAATCAGCCACACAAAGTCCATCTAGAGGCCAGTCAATAGCAGCATGGTCGATACTGGGGTCCAGTACTGTTTAACTGACTGCACTGGGACAGAGTGCACCCTCAGTAAGTTTGCAGACAACACAAAATTGGGAGGAGTAGTTAATAAGCCAATCGGTTATGCTGCCACTCAGAGGGACCTTGGAAGGCTAAAGAAATGGGCAGAGAAGAATCTCTGAAGTTCAGCATAGGAAAATGCCACATCCTGCCCATGGGGAAGAACAACCCCATGCAGCAGAAGAGGCTGGGTCCAACAGGTAGTAAAGTAATTTTGCAGATAAAAGCTTAAGTGTCCTGGAGAACAAACTGAACATGAGCCAGCAGTAGGACCTTTTGGCAAAGGTGACCAATGGCATCCTGGACCACCTTAGGCAGAGCATCACAAGTAGGTTGAGGGAGTTGATCCTTCTCCTCTGCACAGCACTAGTGAGATCACACCTGTAGTGCTGGGTACAGCTCTGGGCTCCTCAGTACTTGTCTTGTACTGACAAGAGAAACACAGACATACYGGAGCAAGTCCAATAAAAGGCCACAAAGATGATGTGCATGTGACATGAGGAGAGGCTGAGAGAGCTGGGACTGTTTAGTCTGGAGAAGAGAAGGCTTAAGGCGATCTTATCAATGTGTATAAATACCTGGGAGGGAGAAGTAAAAAAGCCAGAGCCAAACTCTTCTCAGTGGTTCCCAGTAACAGGACAAGAGGCAATGTGCACAAATTGAAATACAAGAAATTCCATTTAAATATAAGAAAAAACTTTTTTATTGTAGGTATGATCAAACACTGGAATAGGTTGCCCAAAAYAGAGAGGATGTGAAGTCTCCATCCTTGGAGATATTCATAATCTAATTGGACATGGTCCTGGGAAGCCTGGTCTAGCTGACCCTACTGGAAATCGGGGTTGGACTAGATGATCTCTAGAGATCCCTTCCAACCTCAGCAATTCTGTGATTCTGTTCATGAATGATATGATTCTTTTTTCTTCTTGGATTCTGATTATTATACAACACAACGTGACCCAAGATTAAGATATGTTGAGCATTAAATTTTTTGTGAAAGATTATTCTTGTGACAATATTCTTTTAATTAGATTGGTATCTATTCTTTTAATTAGATTGGTATGCAAGGTATCTCTTAAAGAAGAGATTATGAGGTTTTCATCCTTGTTTCCAAACTTCTCCCTGTAAGTCCAATATGACTGCAGGAGGGTCACGTCTTACTCAAACTAAACATTGCTCAGGGTTTTGCTGAGCAACAGAAACACAASTCCTCATCAACAAAGAAATATCATGTTTGTGAAGAGAAATGAGAGAGTTCTCATCAACACGAAAAACACTATTTTGCTGGAATTCTGCCAAAATTATGAGCCATAGTATAGCACTCTTACCAGTATCTCTCCTTAGTTAATCATATGCTATTCTCTAGTTTATCATAAATCATTGCACAGGAACACATAGGCCACCATTGTCACTGAAGCTTGCTGTATCTTCTCCTCCTTAAAAAAAAAAAAAAAAAAAAAAAAAAAAAAGAAGAAGAGAGTTTATAACAAGCATTCACTACTGCTGTGAGTACAGGAAAGCTAATATAACTTTCCTTAGGGGAGATGGATTAGTGACAAGGGTCATGGAAATATATCATATAAAACCTAATAATAAAGTGGAAATGCATCACTTTCATATTATCAAAAATGAAGCACTTCATTCGCTGACTTCTAAAACAAAATCTTTTTAAAATTTGCTTTTTATCTGAACTTTAGAATAGGAGCACTTATCTGTAGTTCGAAATAAAAGAGAATAAAAAAAAAATTAATAGTTCTCCAAGGAAGAAATTTCCAGGTTTGGGCTAGTAATTTTTTGCTGTGACTTTGGTCTAAACTTTTCTGTGTTGAGCACAGATGACAGGTTGAGAATTTCAATCAAATATGCTCCCCAAAATTCAAGTTAAAATATGTTGCTAATTTCTCACGAGCTTTCACGAGTTCCTTCTCTACCCCTTACTTCAGCACAATACTTTACATTCTCAAATTTGAAGAATTCAAGTTTTCAAACGTAAAGTATCACAAAATGCAAGGAAAATCCAATTGGCATTGGACAACTTATAAGTCTTTAGAAAATCTTGTTGTGAACATGGTCAGCAGAGACTCACTGGAGCATGGCAACAAAAGGTGATGAACCAAGGGTCAGACAGATTTTCCCTGCACGCAGCTCTCGGCTGCTGCAGGCTGGCATTAGACATGATAAGTGAGATGTGTGCCYTCAGGGAAGCCCCAGCCAGCATTGCCATGTAGAGGAGGTGAAACCAGCCTGGCACAAATGCAGAGGTGAAGGACCTAGGTACTGTGAGAGGTAACGCTGGCACAGAGAGCTGACAGTGGGGCAGGACATGGATCTAGGAATGGAGGGTTCAGGCAGAGCAGGAAATCTGTAGTTCATATTCATTCAATGAAAAGATTGGGACTATCAGSCAAAAGATGAGTTTCAGACTGGAAGTTTGAGGTAGAAGATATACTGAACCAGAGATGTGAGAACAAAAAGTCTATCAGATAGATGTTCAAGGGATACCTCTTAAGACTGTAGAGGCAACTTAAATTTTACCATCTTCTAACTGTTGAATAGCTGATCTAGCAACCCATCTTTCTCAAAAATTTTTGTCATTTTTTCTCCACACTGTAGATATTGTGAGCACTGTGTAAATGCTACCTGAGCCTTCATATTTAGAAAAAACATTCTAAATTATTTCAAAATTAAGATCTCAATAGTAACTCAAACCATATGACCATACAACAAATGACCATAGCACAGATTAAGGTTTAAGTGTTGAAAGAGTAATAAAATTTCCTCTTTCCATTAGTGCAATGTAAGCATAGCTGGTACAATTGTAATGTTGACTCCTGAATTATTCTATTTGCAGATGTATTTACAGATGCACATGTGCAGAATGTTAAGCTTTGTCATTTTAAAATAAGATTTATCTCTCCTTTGCCTAAAGTCAGTTTTGTTCATGAAGGAGATTTAAAGCTTCCTGTCTGTTGGGGCTGTACACATACACTGCACCTTCAGCCACATGCACACACAAACACATACTCACAGTCTTAGGTACAGTAACACGCTCATTCATTCTAATTTCCTAAAGGACAGGAAACGGTTTATTAGAATAAGACAGATCCTCAACAATAAAAAGTAAGATATAATGATAAATGCAGAAATCATATTCATTTGCAGGYGACCAAGATGCAAAACGAAAAGCAGCCAATTGCAAAATAGCTACTTAGAACATGGATAAAACATTTTCATCTGTAACATTCAATGTGTTTTACAAAGACAGACAATGTCTTTACGCTCATTTAAAAGCGGCTGAACAGAAGGGCGTATGGAGGTTGAATGGAGAAGGCCACATGAAAGCTTGGGAAGAGAACCCAGGGTGCAAATCACTAAGTAACGCTGCCTCTTTCAAGTTAATCCTGTGCTTCTCTGCTGTCCACAGCAGAATAACTCCAAGCCACGGTGTTAGGTAAGGGACGGGCCTCAGGAGGAGCAGCTTCTCCTCAGGGATTAGACAGGCAGACAAAAGTGTAACCCGCACAAGTCATAATAACCTCAGGAGCATCTTTTTGTATTTTTAAGCAACTCAGTAACATCTGTGCCTGACAGCAGTTTGGGGATGTGATTAAGCAGGTCAGGCTGCTGCTTACTGAGAATCAAATTGTCCTGTGGAATTTCAGCATAAAACCAGTGATACTGGTTAAATAAAGAGCCTTTCTCAGTCAAAGATGAGAACAAAAAAACCTTCTCAACTTCATGCAGAGAGCTTATTGCATGTAAATGATATATATGTGTTAGCTTTTGCATGCAATAAACTCTACAAATCAGCCCAAGAACAATAACAATTTATATATATGCATACACACACAGTAGCATTTGTATGAAATGTTTTTTCTATGTGAGACTGAGGAAGATTTTTCATTATGATTTGTTATTTGTAAATTTTAATGTCATTAATAATAGATGTAGTAGCATTTGATTTGTCCTGACAGTATGTTTAATATTGTACAAGAAACAATCTCTGCCTTAAAGAACACAGAAAGACAAGATCCATACCATAAGAGGTTATTTTCCTTTTTCCCTTCATCTTGTTCTACTATTTTTTAGATGCTTTTGCCTTAGGACTCCTCAGAAATATCAGAAGTATAGAGCTGGAAGAGAGCTTTCACAGGCAAAAACTAAAGTCTCAGCATCTAAGCAGAGTTAGATTTATTTCACTAAATATTGTACTGGCTTAATTCATTGAGGGCCTGGTTTCTCATTCCATGTCTGGACAAGCACCTCACACATTCTTCTCACTTCYAAAATCCCCAGTGCTGTAGCTTGGCAGCCAGCTAAGCTCCTGAAAAATTCCTGCAGACAGCTATCTCTGAGAGCCACCTTGCTGTTAATGATGACCTCATCTTCTGCTGGAAATAAAAATAATAATAATAAAAAAAAAAACTCCATAATTTGTCCCTTGCTCCCTAAGGCTATTTTTCTTTCATTAGTATTTCCATGGCCCACCTGCAATTAAATCGGTTTGGCTTCCAAAGCTGCATACTAGGGATGAAATTTATAACAGTGCAGCAGCCTTCATAAACTGAAAACAGCCAGTGATTAACATACCTTTATCCAAACTAGTCATGACATTTGTCAGTTTTTCTTTTAAATCAAGCAATGGTAAGGAGAATAACTCTCCGAAACCAGTAGGATATGGATTCACAGACTCTCCACGGCTCACTGTGAGACTTGAATCATTTTTTATGAGCTATAGTAGGTTGCAGGCTATGAGATCGCTAGAAGTCTTGGTATGTCGTTGCTTGTGTCTGCAAATTATTATTAACTCCAACTAGCTGCCTAATTAGATAGTCTTTCCTCACAGAAAGAGTTGAAAGGCTCATGCTCAGTGGTGCATTTTATGTTTACAGTATTCCAGATCCCAGGAAGGTAGTGAGCCTTTGGCAATGGGGTTGTCTTTTGCAGAAGGGTAGCAGTGGGGAGAGTAGAGTAAGTAAGGAAATCTGTTACTAAGTCAAGAGATAAAGCCAGGTCATTTAGATATTGCTATAGTACTCTGCAGCTTGGCCAAGTAATTGATTTTTTTCCAATTATGTTTGATATATATATGTAATTGGAATTTCATAGTGCACTAAGTACATGAGTTTACAGCAGAAGAATGTGTTCTTGTGTGTAAATTAGGTGTCGTTTAAAATTAGATACCAGCTGGAGGACAGTGAATTAAAAACAAAAGTAAGAAATATTTTCCATATTTTCATTTTGCAGACTTAAAAGAAAATTTGAGTGGTTTGAGTAAGAAAAATAGTATTTGACTGAACAGTGTAAGAAGAGAAGAAAGAAYACAATGGAGGACAAATTCAGCAGATGTGAGGTGAGATTAAGAAGATGACCTAACTAAGACTGACACAGCATAATGCACTACAGGGAAAAATTCAGCCTTCACAGTGAAAAGGACACCATATGAATAGAGCAAAGATTTTATAGCCATATTTGCAAATAAGCATCAAATTGTGGAAACAGAAGTGACCTTACTAGACCTGTAAGTCAGATCCCGTTCTGAATCAGTAACTTAGGAAAGAAAAATTACAGCCTGACTTTTATCCCAAAGTGGATATGCAACCAAGTACTTACTTGGCATGCGGATTACTGTGTGCTGACACTCTTGCCATCTTAAATAAAGTGTGTTTCTCTAACCGTATGTATGTGAAATTTTTTCATATGCAAACTAGACTGAACCACCAAACCCCCAAGGCTTTAGACAACTGTGACTTGTCTTTTCTCCGTACATGTTAAAGCTTCTTTTTTTTTCTTTTTGAAGCACTGTAAAAAATCATTTTGTGATTTCTATTTCAAAGTTCACCTTGTTAATAGTCTGCATTGATTCCCCCCAGAGAGAGAAAGAGCACAAGAGAACAAAAGCACATAGAAGAGAGAAAACTCAATATAACATCAGTCCCTACCACTGCTTGGAGACATGCAAACTGTTTCTGACATACTTGTGAGGGTATTTAACTTTTTCTTATTTCACAATTTACAAAATACTTCTGGCTTTTATTAAACTCTCATGGTCCCATTCTCTCCCTCAGGTCAATGAAAGTAGGCACATCCTGCAGAGAGAATAGGACCAGTCTTTCCCTATGGCTCTACCGCACTGGGGACAGAATCATTCACCACCATTGCTGCTTTCATCCCAGATACTCAGAGGCAGCAAATGCACAAGCTGCAGTTCTGAAAGGGCCTGTATCTTCTAGGATACAACAGGAAGATGAAGGAAATTCCCATATGTGCTCCTTCTGAAGGATTTCTGTTTGCCTAAAGGCCTTGAATCCCCACTAACTGAAACCCCAAATCCACATGGTGTTTCAAAGACCRAAAAAAATATCAGTTCTGATAGAAAGCTCTGCGAAATGATAAGGGTCCCCAATTCCCATCGATTTGTAGAACTAAACTTTAATTTTGTATCCCAAAATGCTTTCTGGAATTACGTGATACATATTTAAGGCGGAATTGTGAAGAGGGACAAGAATGAGAGATTTTAAAGCCGTTAAGGGAGAATAAGTTTCTGACTACCATGCAAACTATGCCAAGCAGCTCATTCACTTACGTTAATGCAGTAATTGACGCTGGTGACACTGAAATAATTTCAGTGTAAAGGTGTAATCTGATCGTTCCTCTTCTACCTGTACAGGAGTTTATTCTAGCTAAGCATAAACTGGCCAGCCTTGAGGTAAAAGGATCCACAGCAGTTTGAATTTGTAGCTCTCTCCCTGTGGAAACTACTGTCAGAGTGCGGGTTTGACTTGCATCACCTGAAAGTGCCGCATCTTTTCTCAAGCTTTCTCTACTATAAAGCAACACCTTCCCTTCCTGGACACTTGCTTTTAATTAGACGCTGGATGTTTGTGTGCTTCTTTGAGCAAGATCCTGACTCTCAGAGAAGTGGACTGCTGCACAAACAAACCTTATCTCAGCTTCACACCAGTCACCCTGCAGTTCAGCTGGGAGATACACAGAGCTCTTCCAGTCATTGTCACAGACTTCCACTTCTCAGAAGCTCTCTTTTATTGCTTTTTTTTTTTTGTTCTTTCTTCTCCCAGAAGTAAAGCATAACCCTAGGAAATACGGATTACCAACTCTCTGATCTTTTCTCTCTTTTTTTTTTAAAAAAAAATCAGGTGGTTTTTGTATTAACTAAAGAAGTTATTGCATATTGACCTCAGCCAGGTAATGACAGTTTTAATTAAACTCTATCACGTTGACTACGTTAGGAGATCAGGGACAGCAAATTCAGTTCATTCTCACCCCAGTCCTTTGTGTCACACCTTTATGACAGTAGCAAACAGGATTTGTAGAGAAGAGCAAGTCCTCTGCCAAGCACATTAATTCATTGCTCACGATTTACAGATAACAGGAGTTTTGTTTAGAAGAATCTCTCCCTATCAGTAGATGTAACTGTGCAGATATATTTTTATTTTATTTCCTAGAGTCTGGGATTACTGGGATTAAAAAAGCTGGTGGAGCTCTGTTCTGTAATTCACTTGTTAAAACTGCAATGAATGTTGTTGCTTTACAGCTGCTATTCAGAGGACCGTGTACAAAACAGGACTCTGGTTTTTAATGCATTCACCAAGGAACAGCTGTTTACAGAGAGGCAGGGTAATCTGGCATAAGGATGCTGGATTTAACTGCTTATTCTATCACAGATTTCATTGTGCATCCTTAGTTAAATCACTTAGTCTTTGTATGTCTTAGATCAGTTAAATAAGGACAGATAAGATTTTTTTGTGGGAGGGTGGAAGGCAAATGAAGACAAATTTCTGAAGAGTCATCTGCCCAGCCGCTCACTAGGCCTGGCGTGTGTGCGCTGCGTACTCCTTCAGTGCTCGTTTTGTAGGAACGACACTGTCCAGAAGACCCCAAATTACAGCATCACTGCCACTTGCTATTTCCTCATAGTGTACAAACAGTTAAGTATTAAAAATTCTAACTAACTGCATCTAGAGAAGATAAAATGACATCAGGTGATAAAGTTAAGGGTCTGATTTTAAAATGAGCTTTCCTTGTTCCACATCAAGATAATAAATAAGTAAATATATTTTTGCAGTTATTTCTAATCTCAAAAAAAAATTCTCCCTGGGCTGGATTAACTTTCAAAACTAAACTAAAAAAATAGGCTTTTCAGTGGACTGGAAGGAGAACCTCTCAATAAGGCCAAAGAGTTTGGAGATGTTTGAGCTCCTTCTTTTGTTGACAAGTAAAAGTCTGCAATTACTGTCAGATCATTAGAATTCCAGCAAAACGATGTAGATACAACTCTCCACAGGTGTGTTTCAGGTGTTTTTTGGATAGTGGAATTCACAAAGCCTCCATAACTGAAACAGCAGCTTAAAATTTTGTGGCAGAGAGTAGACCTAATTTAGCAATGCATATACCTCTATGCCTATTTGTATCTATGTTACACATATGAATAATCTGTCTGAATCAGTAAGATTGTAACTATGTTTAAAGTTTAATGTGTATTCAAGTATCTTGCTGAATCAGGATTTGTGTGAAAATAGACCTGATTTTCTGAGATTTTCTTAATTAAAAAAAAAAAAAAAAAGGAGAGAGAGAGAGAAAAATCAGAAAAAATGGAGAATTCAGAGGAGAAAGAGAAATCAGCAGGGAAAGTTCTGCTCAGCTGCTGCAGCCACTGGGTGGAACTTCCTCAGTTCACTAGGGAGCTGGTGCACTAGCCTTCTGGGCAAGACTGGGAACAATTTAATCTCGGAAGTTCTCCAAGTATAGTTTGAAACAATGCATTTTTCCTTCATTCACCAGAGAGAAAAAAAGGAAGAATAACTATTTTGATATCTATTTTTAAATAAAATAAATCTGTGTTTCAATATTTTTAAAATGCATGTATTTAGGTAATTAAAGTAAGACAAAACATTCTTCYTTTGTCCTCTGAATTTATCTTCATAAAAAACAGGGGATCTCTGAAGTTGGGTTGCTGCTACTATTTAATATCCCAAGACACAGTATAAGTCTGCTTATGGCTGGTTTACCTACTACCTCATCAAAAGATAACTGTAAAGAGAAAAGTAATAAAACGCTCTCTGAGAACACTGTAGATAAAACCAAAAATATTAAAATTGTAGGAGTTATAGGAACATTTCATATTTGAAGAACAAAGTCAATAGATATTCTTTCAACTCTCTTTCATATTGATGATCATATGAGTTTTCTAGCAAAGCCAAAACCTTAGATATCTTTATATTCATAACGCGTATCTGTCATGGTAGCAGAAAGACAAGGACAGCTATTAGTAACCGCTTCTTAAAAAGACAACGTTAATTTTCATGTGTGTTTCTAAGCTATTTCCCATCATCCACCTTGTAGTTCACCCCTCAATATGGCTAGTAGAATGCTGTGGAGCAGTGCACATGAAGTCTTGCTAAATGATATACACTTGCAAAGGAAATATATTATCTCACCTCACCTCAGTTAATCATAGAAGGCAATTAGGTAGGTGAGGCACAATTTACCCATGGTGGATGTTACCAGTTTGTTTCCTATTTTTCATAGAAACAACTTTCATCAGGACATGCTCCATAACTTTGAGGGGGGCTGAAGATAGGTTGAGTAGCCCACAGTTTCCCAGATCATCCCTGTTAAATTTTTTTAAAGATGCGCATGATATCAGCTGCATGCTTTACAAACATTACAAACTCACACACCAGTGCACTTCAAAGTTAGTTCTTATTTTGCAATTAACACAAAAGATTTAATGTTCTTGTATTACAAATCAGCCATTAAATAATTATTCCCTAGTATTGTTATGCCTGTTACAGAAACTAACACAACTTTCAGCTAGATCTCTCAAAAACAAAGGGAGTTCTGGTTGTAAACCTAATGGTAACAAGAAGCAGTTGAATATGATCAGTACTCTGCAGGAAGCCTGATGCTTCTTCAAAACATGGGATTTTGAAAGTGTGCTTTGAGCAAATAAAGCTCAAAGTAAAATGAGATGCTTTGTGCAGTTCGTGCACATTAGGTCTGAGGCATTCTCTAGGCATGAAATTCACTGATGTCTGCCACAGTTCATACATGTAGCGTATAGGAAATTACGGAAAGAAGTTCTACAGGGAAATGTGGCTTAGTCATCAATAATGCTTTGTAAGAGTATTGTCATGTAGGATTGTGAAATCTCTATCTCTTGATGGCTCTTAATAGACAACAGCCAGACAAAGGCCTGTCAGGAATGGTGGTTATATTTAGGTTAAGTGTAATTGCCCCTGAATTAATGTTCAGAATTAGATGATCAGATTGAGTTCTCCTCCAAACAAATATCAGCAAATTATCAGGACTGTTCTATGAGATTCAAGAAAAAAAGAAACAAAGTGAAAGACAAGACACTGGAATCTCAAGAAATTACACACTTCCATTATAGTTAGTGCAGCAATGCACTACCGTAGTGTTGATAAATTACATGTTTCAGATAAGATAGAAAGCCTAGATGCCAAATTCATAAATTATCAATTATCTCAGAGAAGTATTTTTATTTTCCAAAAGATTGAATCAATTCCTTTCCCTACTGAGTCTCAGCTTCTGTCACTTGCACTTTATTTCTCTTATGCAGCCACAGTTGGACACTCCCTCCTTTTCCATCTTAAACTCTTGGCTCTGTAAAACATCTGCCTTCCAGAGAGTCACAAAGTAAATGCTTGACATCATTTCAGAAGGGATGAAGAGATTTCTGAATACTACTGGTAGAGTTCCTCAGGAGGAAAGGAGCTGTAAGAAGACAAGATGATATTATTTTACAAGACAAAGAAGCAAACRACCACAATATTAGCAGACAAAGAAATCAGTGGCTTCCAAAATCTGATATGCACTCTGCCCATCATGTATTAAAATATGCATTCAAGATACCAGTCCAGGCATATTATCACTAGAGCAGATGGTGTTAGCTGTGGCAGTCAATGATATGGCAACCAACTAATTTGATATTTAAGGTGTCTTCTGGATGCTATCAATCTTCAGTTAGTTCTCAGAAGACATTTTATTTATATCCTGAACTTCACTATGGACGAGTCAACATGCACCAGCTGTGTTAGATGTAAGGTTTTATAACAGTAAAATGTACTCCTGAATCTCTTTGGATTTTAATGCTCATTGACTTGGACAGATAATCAATTGTTGCATCTCCAAAGGCTCATAGATATTGACTTGGTCTCCAAAAGACTTTATAAAGAGTCATTTGGGGGGTACTTTCACTTCAAATTGAATTGTGGACTATTAAATCTCCTTAGTAAAATACCGGAACAAATACTGGATGTCAATGCTCCTTTTGCATTTTTAAATAGAACACAGATGCTCATGGCTAAAGATGAGGTTCTTAGAAGGATCTCACAATGCTCTTTTTCTTCTGCAGATTCTTTTAATTGTCATAGATTTCATTTCCCCTGAAGACAGAATGGATTAACTTTACAATATTCACTCTGCTTCTCCCACAAGACAATAACATAAGATGCTTCCTTAGCATGAGATATGGATTTGCAGAGAAGGGAGGAGATAGTATGACAGGAAATGATACAACAATAAATTAATTTGATATTTATCTCTGGCATCTTGCCTACATATTTGATTGAGGTGGAGGACAGGGGGATGAAAGGAGATGGGAAAACCTTCATTTCAAACAGTGGCTTTTGATACTTGCTATCACCTATGCAACTATATAGAAGATTAGATTTTACTTCACACTAGTGAAAAACTAATACAAACTGAATATATAGGATTAATAAAGATGGATGAATCAACCTGCTTATCAGTAACCTATACAGTGGAATTCCTGTCAATTTGTTATATCACTCTTACGAACTATCAGAGTATGGGTGTCCCTTTACTATTCCAGTGCCAGCCCTAGGAGTGTTCCAGACCATTCCATTATATCCACATTGTACCAAAGATATGTGATCTTTGGCAATGTCAGCCACTCCACAAGCTTTGGTGCATATTCAACAAAGGTTTTTCATTTTTGATGTATGAGATGGGCTTTTGCCAAGAGGTCTACAAGAATAAGCCAAAATCCCTTCTAGGTTGCAAACGAAAATAAAAAACACTTCTTACTCAAAAAAAGCAGTAGAAAGTGTTGACAAAGAAGAATGTAGTAATGCTGCAAATGTAGACTGTAATAAACAAATGGAGCTTTGAAATCCTTATTAATAGTTCTTAGGCTGTTCTATATGAATACAGGTTAGGCATTATAACCTGTACAATACATGAATGTTATATAACTATTTTAGCTTAAGTATAACACCTATGTATTTTTTGTGTGCAATATATTTGCTATAACATATTTATCTTGTCCAAGAATTTATACCTTGAAAAATAATTTCATTTCAGTCAGGAAACAATGTGCCTTGAACTCCTGACTTCTCAAACCCTAATTCCAGGTATAAATGTCCTACACTATATTTGCCTGCCCTATCCCTTCCGGATACAAGACCCAGGGACTACCTCTGTCCCACAAAAGGCTAAAAGATGGTCTCAGAATATGCAAGCTTGTCTCCTCCAAAGTCAGCAAGGTGTTACTTGTATCTCAGGTAGTTGTTAATTCAGTGAAAGGAGCAAGGGAAGGCATGACGGAGGTGATAAGTTTCACAAAGGGCACTGAGATCTTTATACATTGCAAAGGAAAAAAATGGTATCTTATTATCAGATATAAAACTCCTCTCCTGTAGTGAAGTTATATCTGCCTCATATAGGCGGGTTGTTTACTATGGGTCACTCCTGAAAGGAAGTCTCCTTTTAGCAGAAGAAACAATCTACACCACTGGGAGATGAAAAAAACTTAGATAGATAGATAGACAGGTAGGCAGGCAGACAAATAGATAAACAATAGAGAGGGAGTTTGGCCTGCCTGTTGAGCTATCAGTTATAGTACTTAGACCCCCTCAGTACACTTCCATAAATGTTAATCTTTTACTTCCTTTAGGTTAGGCACAGCCACGTCCAAGACAGGCTAGTCTTAATTACTGCATCCCCTCAAATATCTACCCAGGTTAAATGCACATGGTGGTCATCTATTGTATAAGATTTTTCTGGAACAGATTTTTCGAAGTAAAGGAAACGTAAGCATTAACCATATTCTGACTTAGACCTGAAAAGCACATAGGAAACAAAGAATGAGACTGTGAAGGAGGCACATGGGTCCTCTTGCTGTACTTCTGAGAGAAAAACAAAGACAAAACCTCCCAGAAGAGAGTCCTCTGACTCTCATTTCTCTGAGAAAAAAAAGCTTTATCTACTCATTTGTGTCTCCTTTACTCCACTGAACCTCTGCTCTCAGGCTGTTCTGACTGAACAGCCTTGGCCTCTGGAAGTGATGCAGTTTTTAGAGGGATTTGGAGGAACAACACAAGCCAGACTTGTGATCATCATGGGCTGCATAACTCCAGCAAAGAAAAGGTCTTTTGCAGGGAATGATGAAGGGCTTAGGGGCTGCTTTTGACATATGAATTAGGTCTGTAACGCTGCACTGAAGACAGACAATGAAAATGTCTTGATTTTAGTTATTAAACTATACAAACAAAACACATCTAAGAAATTTCACATGCACTGAATAATACATGTATTCCCCTCAACAAGAAGAATAGCTAGTGTTTAAAACTATCATCACCCAAACCATCATGCTATTTGTCTCTCTGGTGGTATCTGGTTTCTTTCAACAGTACCTCTCTAACTCTGCTTCATAGGTATTTCTAATCTTRGATATTTTACTGGTTTTGTTTATCTATTCTGCAGACTAATGCTCTTGTCTGGTCAAAGACAGTTTGTGATCTCAGTGCCTGAAATCCTTTCTTTTTTTGTCTGTCACATTTCAGAGTCTGTGCCCCTTTCATCTCTTTACTCTTCTTCTGCTCCCCCTCCCTTCCATGTCCAAGGCACCTTCTCTTTTCTCCAGCAGCCCCTATAACCTTCTTCATAGCTCTGACTCCTGAGATCTTCTAAAAAATTTTGCTGCTGCTTAAGGTTTGCAATCTCTTCCCTGGAATTGGAGAGTGAAGTAATTTGAAGCATGGCTGAGGGAAGGAGAACATGTAGCTCAGTTCCCCTCACCAGATCTGCAAGAAACAAGACAATTTGCTGCCACACAGTGATGGACAAACCAGTCTGGAGACAAGAAATGCCAGCAGACATAGAAATGTTTGAATGTACCTTTACTGGGGCTACATCAAAGCCTTTGCACTACACCCATCTTTCTCCTTCCTTCCACATCCTCAGAGCTGCTTACTTACATGTGCCTATCTATTCATTAACATCTAATTAAGGCATACATCTGCTGGAGCTTTACATCAGCATTACATTCCTCCACATTATGACTGCCTTGAGCTTTGTCTTATCCTCCTATTTGTTTCCGGTGCACTAAGAGCAAAAGAAGCTTTTTTCATGCTGATTGACAAACAGAGGGGAAATAAATGCTAGGATTTGAGGAGGATGAAAGAGTAGAATGTGCTTCTCATCAAAAAACACTCTCTCCTCAGGGCTGTGCCCCAGAGAGGCAGGGAGCTCTTTTTTCTTCTTTCTTTCTTTTTTTTTTTTT